>NC_066622.1:68888980-68967358 GCF_025201925.1 Gopherus flavomarginatus | reverse complement strand
TACTGCCCAAAGGGATCAAGGCGAGAGCACACTGCAGCCTTCGATTGGCCCATGCTCACTGTTTAACCCAAGAGGTGCCCTAAGAAGTTGTCTGAGCAACTACACAAATTTGTGACTTGCTGCAACTCCAGACCTCACCTCGCTTTCTAATATCCAGTCTCTGACCCCAGGCTGACCCTGACTCTTGCCTCCTGATTCCAGCATGCAATCGCTAACCTGCAGAGGGACAGTGGAGCCTGCACAGACTGAGAGGGTAGTGCTGGTGTTGCCTGTGACTGTAGGAGTCAGGGAGCTGACACGCAGTGGGCACAGACAAGGCTTCCTCATGCCAGGGGTAGCAAGGTGCCTCACAACCATGGGTACCCCTGGAAAGCATCACAGGGAGCACTCAGCTCAGATGAGGAAAGGGATGCGAAAGTGACATCCTTTGTGCCTCCCCAATCATGAGCCAGATGTGGGCAGATGCAGGCTGCTCTAAATTCCACCTGCATCCCCAAAAGATTTATACAGCGGCTGGGATTAGCGAGATGTCAGAGAGCCCAGTCATGCCCACTTTGCTCCTACAGCTGTGAGGGAAGTGTGCAGGAGCTTCTCTAACAGTTCTGTGCCATGGGGGGAGAGAGGGGTCCCCCTAATACTGGAGTGATTCTGAGAGCTGGTAGACTGGCTGGGGATTTCATTTTATTTATTTATCTATTTTATGTCGGCAGTGCAGCACAGAGTGGCTGGATCACAACACAAAATCAGAGGAAAGCTGGTTTTGTGAATAATCACTGACCTGGAATTCAGGGGAGCTGGGTTTGATTCTTGGCCCCGCTATAGACTTCCTTTGTAACTTTCCGTGTTGCTTAATCTCTGCTTGCCTCAGTTCTTCATCTCTAAAGCAGGGACGTAATGACGCTTCCTTTCCCTCACGCTTTGTCTCTATTTTTCCTATTTAGATTAGAGCAGGGAAGGTGTCTCACCACAGATATATACAGCATCTATCTAGCACATTAGGACCCTAGTCTCCTTTCAGGCTTCAAGTGTCACCATAACATAAATAATAAAAAGTACTAAGATTTTTTGCCTGCTGTTGCAACTACATACGGCAGCATTGGCAGGGGTGGGAAAAGCTTCACCTTCTTCATACCACATTTTTAATCAATGGATGAATTACCCTGGGGCTGGATTTGTTTTTAACTGTGTCTTCAATGAGTAACTTGATCATTTTGTTTGAATATGACAAGAGCTGTTCTTTAACGCTAGGGATAATTACTATTACCAAAGCACAGCTTGAAGTGGGATGACAGTACTGTAAGCAGTCACCTACTCAGAGGAGTAGATAATTAGGAATATTGCTTAGCCATAGCCAGATCTACATCATGCACTACAACGAAAATGCTTTGTTTTGGTTTGGGGGGGCGGGGATTTGACTGGTCAGATGTGCAGCACTTAGTTGTGGGCAGACATTACTGTAAAAAAGGTGCTGAGGTCCTTTGCTAACAGGATTGTTCAGAGGAGAAAAGGGAATTAGAATTAGAAGCTATCGCAGGCTTCTTTCTAATGGTGATCCCAGAACTAACTGGGCTTCAGCAGATTATCACGTTCAAACTCACTGTGATTACCTGAGTAACGACACTGGAGATTACACACTGATCCTGCTGAATTGCATCAGACTGGAATGTTTGATATACACTATTCACCATGTGCTGACCTTTCTTCTGAGTTGTTGTGGGACACCGCTATGGCAATATGGAGCAGTTTGCTAATTTAATTCCCAGGATTCATTCTAAGTGCTCTGGATCTGATTCTCCTCTCACAGAAACTGGTGTTCATCAGGAGCAAGTGCACTGAAGTCAATGCAGTAAAACTATATAAAACTGGAGTTAGTGATGAGGTCTTTTGTATGTAAGATATGCGCTGTGATGTCAGCATAACAAAAAACCTAATACAGTCAAGAATGCTTTGAAAAACACTACCAGCTATTGTACATGTTTTAACTAATAATACTTAGAGACATACTATAACGTGCATAAAAGCTGGAGTAAGTAGCAGCAGCTACACTGTTGTTAAGGTTTTCTAATGTTTATATTCCAAGGGGGTCTCTTTCAGTTGTTTATAATGTCCTCAAACTTTTATCTTTCAAATTACTGAAAATTTCTAGGTCTGGTCACTTTCTGAGGTTAAATTTATTTTTGGTTTGGTTTGTGTTTGGTGGGGAGTTTGAGCGAAAACAGTCCTGCTGTTTTTCCATAGGAAGAGATGGGGTGGTGGGGGGAAATACACCTTTCCATTACAATTTTTTTCAAGCTTTCTTGAACAGATCTTGCACTTTAGAGATTGAAATTTGACAGGGACGTTTCCTGAAAAACAGGTACTTATATCAGTGACAATCTGCTTAGATTTGACTGAGTTTTAAGAGTAGAAAAAATGTACTTTGTGCATATCCTCTGTTTTTTATTGTACCACAGTAGATTTCTTTTTGAATGTACAATATCCCAGGATTCTTTTGGTCCAATGTATGCGTGTGTATTGAAGTTGAAAGTTAATCAATGGATAGTTTCTCCATGTTCTGTTACAGTTGTGGATTTTTGCATAAGAAAAATGAATACAATTTCTCACATGCAGATGGAATATCATTTGGGAAGATTTAAGAAATGAAACAGAGCTTCAGACATTAAGCTTGCAAAGAGAAGCACTCAGAAATTAGTAAATACCACAGTTAAGGTTGTATGTACATGTGCATTACATACAGTCTTTAATTTTTGGTCATGTGACATTTTTGTGCAGGATCGCGGTCTCAGGATTTACATTTACACTCTGTGTAGCTCACGGATGCCTTTGCAGCACTTTCTGTCCTGCATGGGAGGGGGGCCAGTCAGGAAGTTTTGGGGAAGTATTCATTTTTAGTTTAGCTGAGTTGATGCAAAGAGAGAATTTTAATGTAACTGTTTCTGTCCATTCTTGGCTTTCACAGCCTCTTAGAGCCTCACTTGGTTAATTTTAGGTTTTCCACTCATGCGGTTGAACCATTTCAGGCCAGCGTTTCTACTACCCGTCTCTCTTTTGAGGGGTTTATAACTCATCAATAATATTTTACATTGCACTGGAGCCAAAGCATTGCACAAACTTTGGGCTTGATCTTGCTTTCACTGGGAGTTCTGCCATTAAGGGTTTGCAGAATTGGGCTTTGTATGCATCCAGCACCATTAAGATGCAGCCTCTTCTGGGGAAGGGAGCAGCAACAAACAGTACACACCAATACTGTTCTACAACGTAGGGACGGGAGGTCCCCTATTCAGACAAAAATTGCCATAGGGACTTTTCTTGCCATTTTGTTTCTGTTTAGTTTTGTGTTTTTCTTTTTTTTTGGTGGGGGGGGCATACTACTCCCTTTTCTGCACCCTCTCCCTGCTCCCCCATGAGAATAACCTCTGTGGGCCCCACGGAGAGCCGTCTGATGGTTGAATGGTCTCCCCATTCCCAAACAGCCCATGGAGTGAGTGTATACCTTCTTCATCCCTTCTGCACCATGCCCAGACACCCTAGGTGTGGGCCAGGCCCGTCGTGAGCCCACATGGACATTGTAGGACTATAGCAGGGTGGTCACCCCACTCCAGCCCTGAAGGGGTTGAAACAGCTCCGGGTTGAGGGCTGCCCTGGGGAGGGCTGGAGAAAAGGGGTTAAAACAGCCAAGCTAGGCTGATTGGAGCAGCAGCTACAGCTGTGTCCAGCTCAATTAGGGCCCAGCTGTCCCTGACAAGAGGGTTGTGGGCCAGAAGTTGGAGGAGTCTCTCTCTAGGCAGCTTTGGACAGAGATGACCTTGCTGCTTGACGGAGCAAAGGGTACCGTGGGCAGAACAGTGCTGGGGAAGGGGCAGCTGAGCTGGGGACCTCAGGCCTGGCAACCTCCCAGGCTATGGCCTGACAGAAAGGCCTAGAGAGGTACTGGTCTGCAAGGGAAGGCAGTAGGTCCAAGCTCCCCTTGCCAATGATGAGTGGCCATTACACTGCAGTCTACCCCAGTGAACAGGGGCTAGATGATGACTGGCAGTAGCCACTGAGGCAAGGGGGGGATAGAGGGTTGGGGGTTCCCCTGGGAGGGGAGACCCAGCGTCTGGGGTACTGTGGTGGGCAGAACCTGAGGGTAAGGGGCACTGTGGTCCGGGAGGGTCATAGGGGCTGAGGCAGGTGAGCCACCAGCCAGCAGAGGGCACTCTGAGCTGGACAAGAGCTAATTCCCAGGATGACCAGCAGGAGGCACTGTGCCAGTGAGTCTCACTTCTCTACAAGGATGTTTGCATGGTCCTTCCTTCCATGGGAAGCAGAGCCGGGATTCGGTCCTGTATCCAGAGTCATATTGCCAGATACTTCTTATATCTTTTTCTTTCAAGAGCCTGAGATGTATTTATCTCTTGAGTAAACTCCTGTGCTTCCAGCAACATCTGCTTTTTGTGTTTCCAAGGCACAGTGTAGTGTGCTGTTCCATTGGGTCAATATTTTGTTTTTAAAAGCTTGCTAAATATTGTCTACAGCATTTAAAAAAATCTCATTAATGCACATTTGCATAATTACTGCAGATCAAATGTCAGCTTCCACACTGATGTGGTGGTGGTGTTTTTGAAAAACAACCACAATGATCACAAAAGAATCATGTTGGGAGACAAGAACATTTAATGTCCGAGAAAAACCTGTTTTGAAGTTGATGCTAAGGCAATAAGACAAAGAGACAAAACTAAAGAATTTCCAAAAAACATCTGGCACTGTCTTGAACTCACCTCAACATGTGTAGGTGAGGACTCACTCTATTACCAGTGTGTTGATTCACATAGTATAAAATATATGAGCTATGGTCCTCAGGGCAAAGCTAATATAACCAACTGTTGATGTGCAGTTTGTTGGTTTGTCACACCCTTAATGTAATTCAAACAGATTTTGGCCTGATGTTTTCTGTGACTATTATTTTATAGGTGACCCTCTCTGGTAGGATACCCATCTATCTATAAGTAAAGTCATGCATACTCTGTGGCAAGCTGAACCTAAATTCTGCAGTAAAATTCCTAAAGCTTGTGGCAACTTCATTTTAAATGTACCACAGAGGCTTTTAATAAATTAAATATGGGATTGAATATTACACTCGGTATAGTAGCCCCTGTGCTATATATTTTGATAGTAAACTGTGTATTTAACTCTGTCCCACATATTTAGTTTTTATATGACAAAGATTTTTGTACTGACCCTGTAGAACTGCATTGCAAAAGTTTCCTTTGGGAAGCTTGAGTTTTGGCAGCTGGATAAGGGGCAGTTGAGGTATCTGGTAGCTGAAGAAATGTAGAAATGTGAGGCAGTCTGAGGTTGTGGTCAAGCATATTAGCTGGATGTTTCTGCTAAAGGTTCACAATAAAAGCATTAGTACTGTCATTTTAAATTGTCATCTTTTGGTTTCAGAGTTAGCACCCCACTGAGATGAATGGGGCATTTAGCTCCTTTCAAAACTCTTTTTTTTTCAGGCTGCCTGCAGACTAAGGCAGATGACAATGCACTGTTCAGGTTTTCAAGGTTTGCTTTGCTTTGCAACCAAAATGGCTAGAAACATGATTTTACTTTTAAATAAAAGTTGGGATTCTAGAGCACAACTCTGCAACAAGGGTCAAAATACACAGCAAATTCTTCAGCCATGGAATGTAGGGGAGTCTGCCTACAGGTTACCCATGTACATAGAGTTTACACATACCCGATTCCTTCATCTGAAATTTCAGAATGGTAGAAACATTTCACATTCACCAATACATGAATGTTAGGTCATGTGGTCCTGTTCCCTGTCAGGGCAAGAATACTCCATACTGTATTTCTGTTAGAGTTTTCTCAATTCTAGTTTTAAATGTGCCAGATGCTGGAGCGTCTACCACTTCCGCACGTTGATTATTCCACAGTCTAGTCTGTTGCTTTTCCTGAGATTCAACCTGAATTTTCCCTCTCTTAATTTCAGCCCAAATGGATGATCTTTATTTTTCATTTGGGTGAGCAGAACTCTGGATTCTTCAGCTGTTGCATTTCAGGCTGTGATCTTGTCAGGTCTCCTCAAGCTAAGTGCCACCAGGGTTTGCCTCCACACAGATGGGAGGCTCTGTCAGTATAAACCCAGAATATAAAACCTCAAAGTATAAAGAGCACATCAGGGAGGGGTCTGATTCAGCATGGGGTGCTCTTTCCTGGGAGCTGGTACTGAACATATGCCCCAGAATGATGTGTGGGATACTGGACTGTTGATGGCCTGACTCTTAGAAAGCCAAGACCCTGGCCTCTTGTCGTCATTAAATGTCCCATGGTATTTTCAAATAGCAGTGTTAGCTCCTGTGTGCTAGCTAAATCCTAATTAGGTAAATACTCTCTCCCTGTTTAATTCCTCCTTTGAATGAATATGGCATTCTTCATTTCCTGAACTGTTGTTCTTTATAGAGTTTAAAAACTGCCAGGTTCCACCCCAGAGAAGGCTGCATTTTGGTGTGAAGAGGTATGCTCCAGGTATATGAATACCTCTTCCAAGGGTTGTGATGGTGTACACTCATTAGTCAAACAAAGCTCTTTGACATTCAGTGCTTGTCTCCACAAGCCTCACACATCTACAACTAACCCAAGAGCATTGGATCTGATGCAGTATCTGCCCCCAGATACTGTGTTTGATACTAAAGACTGGTGCTTCAGAAAAGCTGACCTGTCATTTCTTATTGCAGGCTGGCAGTCCAACCTCCGTTTCTGCTCCTCATAGCTTCTCTCGAACCTCTGTTATGCCATCCAATCAGGACATCTGCAGGTAATGTTTGTTGTTTGTAGAGCTGCAGTGGGGCCTGTACAAGGACCAATTTATGAAAAAATCATGTACACCAGGAAGTAAGCAATCTAGGGCTCTGATTCTAAATGTCCCATTTGTTTCTCTCGAATACTGTCTAGTGCTGCTCCATGGGATCCACCTACTGTTTGCTTGCTGTGTTTACCAGCCCAACACTAGCCATAATTCTTGTTTCTTCACTTTGATTATACGTGTTCCCTTGTATAATTGTTTTTACTTTCTGTGCTTTTATTCCACTGTTCTGCATGCAGTTCCAGTGCAGTATTTTCTGAATGTTGTCATCACAGTCCAGTGCAGTCTGCTGTTGTCTTGAAAAATCCTCACTGCCAGAATTCTCTGACACAGGGGGTCACAGTGACAGTAATCTGTCAGGACACGTTACAGGCATCAAAGAGAAACTCCCATGGGCAGGATTGGGTCCATGCGCTTGAGTCTGCTAAAAATGCAAAAGCCGCCCGAGCTCTTAAATTCTCCAAGTCCCTCAACGACGTGGACCAGAAGGCACAGAGCACACAGAGAGCTCTAACTATGGGGAGCGAACGTGCTCTGAAGGCAAACTGACCCCGACACAGGAGCAGTGTTTAAGGATTAACAGATTTAATCAGAAAGAGAAGAAATCACTCAATCTCAGGCCTTCTTTTAGCAATTCTAAACACTCTTACATGCCGTCTCTTTCCCCACCTACTCGAGCGCTTCGGGAGCAACCGAGAACCACCACGCGGTGCATATACCTCTCCTGGATGACAAGGTGGACAATGAGATGTCAGCAAGAAGCAAAAAGCTGCTGCGCTACCTCTTTTCCTTCTCCCACAGCTCAAGTGCCAGCAGCCTGCATAAGTTCCATGAACTAGAGAGCTATCCAAGCCACTTCCAAACTGCAAAATCCTCCAGCGTGCTGGTGGAAAGCACAGGCTTCTGCTCTGATGACATGGGGGATGATGACGTATTCGAGGACAGTGCCTCCGTGAGGTTGAAATCAAAGGAGCTGCGGGCACCACTGTGTTCAGTTGAGAAAGACAGTGACCTAGACTGCCCTTCTCCCCTGTCAGAAAAATTCCCCCCTCTTTCCCCTGTGTCCACGTCGGGGGATGCCTGCAGGTTGGTTTACAGAGAACGCCTTCCTCTGCCCCCTCCCACACTCGCGGTGACCTGCTCTGCTTTCTCTGCCTTTGTGTTCTCTCACCTTGCTTTAATATGTGCAGTTTGAGGCCTGCTGTTTTTCCAATGCTTTATTAGTCCACTAAGTGGAAGCTTGCCTTTAAGTCAGTAAATTCTTTGCAACCCAAAGCAATTTGCTTCACAGCTCCGCAGTCCAAAGTGGTTTTATTGGTGCCAAACCCAGGAATATCTGAGAGAATCAGCTACACATATTAAAGGCCAAGCTGAACGTTCTTAGCTTAAAGAGCAATGTGCTTTGCTGACGGTCATTGGAAGATGGGCCATTTAAGTGTCACTTCCTAGATTTGATCAACTTATGTATGATTTTTTTTGGTAAAGCTTTTCTGTTTATTTCCATGTATCTGTTCATAAAGGGCCTCGGGTGAAAAGCGTAATTCAAGGGCTCACTGTTAGCGATGAGCCAGAACATGGCCCTGATGCGTGTCCATCGTGTGGGGCCAAACAAGTGAGGTGTGGTCTGGATGGACTGTGCCGCTTCAGAAACTTAACCAGATCCGGAAGATATAAAGCCCCATCAGAGGCAGCTACCTAGTTCTGCCCCCTCATCCGGGTGCAGAGTCTGCCACTCTGCCTCAGCCTGGTTTTGGGTAGGCACTCGGTATAGTGAGAATTGGCCCCTGTTCTCCTATCAATCATCCTCTCCAACTCCTTTCTCTCCCCTACAAGTGACCCAACCTCTGCAAAGGCCATAATGTATCCCTGCTTCCTGACTCCTTTCCTGTTACCACCTGCCTCCCCAATGCTACTCACTCTGCCCCTTGTTCAGCACAGTCCACCTCATTGCTGCTTCTCATCCCTGGGCCCAGTGATACTTGCCAGCCCACTTACCTTCACCACTTGGCTCCTCAGCCAGCAGTCAGAGTGCAAAGTAGCAGCTGGGTCACAGGGACTCAATAAGGGTTTCCGACAGTGGGTAGGTGGGATGCTCCAGAAGATATTGGTCCCATCCTCACTGACCTTCTGCACTCGTGCCCCCAGTGTTTCTTCATTAACTTTTTAAAACAACCTCATAGGAAATTAATTATCCATCTGCTTCCGTGGCAATATGCTGAACCAAGTGTCTCCGTTAACTGGAGCTTGAAATGGAATTGGAACTGCAGTACCTTGGAATGGCAACGTATTGGGAGAGGAGCTACTCAGTGCCCACTAGGTTAATCGATAGGGAATATGGGGAACCTTACTGTAGCTGTCATTGGCAGCCATTGCAAAGTGAGTGAGTTGAGATGGGCAGAAGATCTAAACATTCCCAACTTTGGCAAGAGTCAGACCAGAGCTTTGCAGCCTGAGTCCATCTCTTGGTAACTTTTACTAGAAATAATCCATCCCAGAAGGCAAGATTCAGGCCTCATAGGTTAGCCCTTCATGTTCTTGTGGAGTTTGTGTGGGTGTGGTGGTTTCTGGTTTTTTTTGTTTATTTGTTTTTTTTTTTTTTTAATTGTAAACCAGAGTTAGGTTTACACCTCTGTGAGCATGTTCTGTCATGGGAAGTGTCCGTACTGCTTAAATGCCACACTCAGTAAAGTACTATTGTTCTGGTAGACAAGACGATGCGTTGTAATTTCTTACCCTGTTCTTTCTCTTTTCATTATCAAATCTCTTTCAGACCTTATGTGTCTGACCAGTGAGCTAGAGAGAAATTGTGTAGTTAGCAGTGTTTGTGCTCAGTTATTGTGTGTCATATTTTATTTTATTTGTTGGTATTTCTTATTGATAAATTTCTTGGTTTGAAATGTATGTCGTTTGGAATCTTCACTGGTTGACCGTGCCTGATCACAAATGTTAAAAGCCTCCTCTACGTTGTTTTGGTTTTCCCTGTCTCTGCTACTGCCTCCTAATGAGCTGCTTTGCTCCTGATTCAGGATATGTCACCGTGAAGGAGATGAGGAAAGCCCCTTGATTACCCCCTGTCACTGCACAGGAAGTCTTCATTTTGTGCACCAAGCCTGCCTGCAGCAGTGGATCAAGAGCTCAGACACCGATGTTCTGAACTCTGCAAGTATGAGTTCATCATGGAGACCAAATTAAAGCCCCTACGAAAGGTACCAAATGGACTAAAGGTAAAAATCCACTGCTATCTACATACTACACAGACCACAGTGAGAGATTATGTCATACTCTATCAAAAAAACTGAGGAACCACCTGATCAGCATCCTATACAGCAAACAGGAAAACATCAAAAAAGAGCTCTCCAACCTGGAGACTCTCATTAATAACCAAACTTCTATACAAACGGACTTCACTAGAATAAGACAGGAGATCTACATTACTCACTCACCTCTCTTCAAAGGAAAAAGGACTGTAAGCTGTCTAAACTCCTACCTGCCACATGGGCCACAACAGTGGTACCCCTAACCCACCCAGCAATATCGTCAATCTATCCAACTACACACTCAGCCCAGAAGAAAAGTCTGTCCTATCTCGGGGACTCTCTTTCTGCCCTGCCACCCCCACCAACATGATACAGTTCTGTGGCGATCTGGAAGCCTACTTTCGCCGTCTCCGACTCAAAGAATACTTCCAGGACAACCCTGAACAGTGCACTGATACACGGGTGCCCTCCCACCAACAGCACAAGAAAAAGAACTCCACATGGACTCCTCCTGAGGGTCGAAATGACAGCCTGGACCTATACATGAATGCTTCCGCGGCATGCACAGGCAGAAATCGTGGAACAACAACATCGCTTGCCTCACAACCTAAGTCGTGCAGAATGCAATGCCATCCACAGCCTCAGAAAACCATCCTGACATTATCATCAAAGAGGCTGATAAAGGAGGTGCCGTTGTCATCATGAACAGGTCTGACTATCAAAAGGAGGCAGCCAGACAACTCTCCAATACCAAATTCTACAGGCCACTTCCCTCAGATCCCACTGAGGAATACACTAAGAAACTACAGCATCTACTCAGGACACTCCCTACACTAACACCAGAAGAAATCAACATACCCCTAGAGCCCCGACCAGGGTTATTCTATCTACTACTCAAGATCCACAAACCCGGAAATCCTGGACGCCCCATCATCTCGGGCATTGGCACTCTCACTGAAGGACTGTCTGGATATATGGACTCTCTACTCAGACCCTATGCCACCAGCACTCCCAGCTATCTCCGTGACACCACTGATTTCCTGAGGAAACTACAATGCATTGGTGACCTCCCAGAAAACACCATCCTAGCCACCGTGGATGTAGAGGCTCTCTACACAAACATCCCACACACAGATGGAATACAAGCTGTCAGGAACACTATCCCTGATGATGCCACAGCACAACTGGCTGCTGAGCTCTGTGCCTTTATACTTACACACAACTATTTCAAATTTGATGACAATATATATCTCCAGATCAGTGGCACTGCTATGGGCACCCGCATGGCCCCACAATATGCCAATATCTTCATGGCCGACCTGGAACAAACGCTTCCTCAGCTCTCGTCCACTCACACCCCTTCTCTATCTACGCTACATTGATGACATCTTCATCATCTGGACCCATGGAAGGAGACTCTGGAAAAATTCCACCATGATTTCAACAGTTTCCACCCCACCATCAACCTCAGCCTGGACCAATCTACACGGGAGGTCCACTTTCTTGACACCACGGTGCAAATAAGTGATGGTCACATTAACACCACCCTATATCGAAAACCCACCGACCGCTATGCCTACCTTCATGCCTCCAGCTTCCACCCCGGGCACATCACACGATCCATTGTCTACAGCCAAACACTGAGGTACAACCGCATCTGCTCTGACCCCTCAGACAGAGACCAACACCTACAAAACCTCCACCAAGCATTCTCAAAACTACAATACCCGCACGAGGAAATAAGGAAACAGATCAACAGAGCCAGACGTGTACCCAGAAGCCTCCTACTGCAAGACAAACCCAAGAGAGAAACCAACAGGACTCCACTGGCCATCACATACAGCCCCCAGCTAAAACCCCCCAACGCATCATCAAGGATCTACAACCCATCCTGGACAATGATCCCACACTTTCACAGGCCTTGGGTGGCAGGCCAATCCTTGCCCACAGACAACCTGCCAACCTGAAACATATTCTCACCAGTAACTGCACACCACACCATAATAACTCTAGCTCAGGAACCAATCCATGCAACAAACCTCGATGCCAACTCTGCCCACATATCTACACCAGCGACACCATCACAGGACCTAACCAGATCAGCCACACCATCACTGGTTCATTCACCTGCACATCCACCAATGTAATATACGCCATCATATGCCAGCAATGCCCTCTGCTATGTACATCGGCCAAACTGGACAGTCTCTACGGAAAAGGATAAATGGGACACAAATCAGACATTAGGAATGGCAATATACAAAAACCTTTAGGAGAGCACTTCAACCTCCCTGGCCACACTATAGCAGATCTTAAGGTGGCCATCGTGCAGCAAAAAAACTTCAGGACCAGACTTCAAAGAGAAACTGCTGAGCTTCAGTTCATCTGCAAATTTGACACCATCAGCTCAGGATTGAACAAAGACTGTGAATGGCTTGCCAATTACAGAACCAGTTTCTCCTCTCTTGGTTTTCAAACCTCAACTGCTAGAACAGGGCCTCATCCTCCCTGATTGAACTGACCTCGTTATCTCTAGCTTGCTTGCTAGCACACATATATATACCTGCCCCTGGATATTTCCATTACATGCATCTGAGGAAGTGGGTATTCACCCACGAAAGCTCATGCTCCAAAACGTCTGTTAGTCTATAAGGTGCCACAGGATTCTTTGCTGCTTTTACGAAAGGTAGGTCCAAGGACTGGTTCCAAAGAAATAGTTTGCCTTAAAAGTGTGGCACTGCTCGCAAAAGTGACTCTTTTTTTAAACATGGCACAGTGGGACTCCATGCTTATCATCCCTCAGTGATTCCATATACAGTCTGCTCAATTTTATAAATCTGTATTTTCTACTGAAAATGCAACCTGGATCTGAGAGTCAAGCTGGATTTTTTTCTGGTTTCATGCATCACCAGTAATAAAGAATCTGCTGTCAGAACTTAATTGACAATCCTGTTGATGCTGCCCAAGCCAGAAAAAAATCTATTTTCCTCTCCAGTGATTGGGTTGGCTCCACAGGACTAACAGGAATAAAAAAGAGGAAACATTTATTGTAGTCAGCAAAGTCAGCAGCTGTAACTCTGAAAGTACACCAGGAACTGGTCTGTTTTGTTAGGACCTACCATTTCTACAGTCACCTTTCAGAGCTGAGACCCACTCTAAAGCACAGGATTTGCTGTACTGTTGCCCATATGGTTTATGAATTTTCTTGAAGATGTGGGAATTGTAGGCTCTGTATCTTTCATATTTATTTGTAAAATGATTCCACTGAAGTCCTTTGGTTACATAAAAAATAATAATGTAGCAAATTTTTTTTAAAGCCAAAATCTTATTTATGGTGCAATGAAATTCACCCAGAAAAATAATGTTTTGTTTCTTTTTTGCACTGAACATACATAGTAACATTTTATGACTTCAACTTGCTAGAACCAACAGCTATTATTTAACACTTTCTGCCATCTATACACCACTGACTTACCTTACCGATACTGACGAACACAAGGATCTGTCCATTGTTGTGTCCGGTATCCATTTCCCTATCCCAAATACCTCTGTCTTTCAAAGGCAAGTTGATGCTCACCAGTAGGATTTCTGCATAAGAACCACTAATATTCTTAGCACTGGCAAATCATGCTGTGCCTGCCCATGTTAGAGGTTAATAAAAGTAACCTCAGTCTGGGACAAGAATAAGCATAGAAGATTAAATCAAGCAGATGATCCTGAATCACTAGGATGGGGAGTCCAAAGTGTAACCATCCAAGGGCTGTAATGGTAGTTGGCCAGGATCCCAAAGCCACTACTAATCTACAGAAAATGAAGCAGATTTCAGCCACCTTCATCTTTAATACAGAAGTGCAGTCTGCAAAATATATAGCTCAGGACATGATGCTGTTCTGAACAGAGACCTCTTGGATCACGATGGAGACCTGCATTTTGGGGCCTGTTGTTTCTCCCAGCCTCGCCTTCTTATATGTGGAGGAAGTTACCTGTGAGCTGCACTGTAGAACATCCTGGGTGCCATTGGGCCTGCAGGTCATGCTTTGGCCATCCCTGATGTTGGACCACAAAGAAGACCAAACAAAAATAAATAAATAAGGCAAGGATAAAAACACAATAGTCTAAATTAACAAACTGGCTAGTGGTTTTGGGGCATCTCAGTTTTTTGAGGTGTCAAATTTGGAACACCATGAGTGGATTGCTCAGCATTTTCTAAAAAACTCATCCCTATGAGGTATACCACACTGGGCACCCAGAAAGGGAAATATCCAAAATCCACTCATCATTTCTGAAAATTTAATCTATTATGAAGAAACCAGGTACCAAAAATGATCAGAAACAGAACCATAAACGGGGGAGATGGGGAGGAGGGAACACAAACAAACAAAATGGAATTAGGCCTCAAAAGTTCCTGAGATTCAAACTGCAGTCAAGCTGACACCTCATCCTCAATTCCTCCTGTATTGTATCCTGTCAGTCAGGAGAAAATAACCTGTAGCGGGACTGTGAACAAGAGAAGGCCAAAATATAGGCGTGGTGCTTGCCAGTAGCATAAGAATCAAAGTGATCATCCCAGGTTTAACTTCAAGTCCCAGTGGGGATAAAGCAGTCATGAATCAGGTCTGTAAAGTGTTTGGCCCATTGACCCCGTAAGGAGAGAGTCCGAGTTTCCAACAGAGCTAGGAAACAACAACCCAGCTTATGAAGTAGAGCTGGTCAAAACATGGGAGCTTTTTCCTTGTAAAATTTTTATGAAAATGAAATAAAAAATCATTTTAATCTAAGTTTTCCACAGGAAAAAAATGATTTTTGGCAGAATTTGGTAACTGGAATATTTGGCCAAACACACAAATATTTTGATTTGGAAATGATGCCATGGTGCCTCATGGGAGTTGTGGTTGAGAAGCCTCAAGCTCCTTTTTCTCTGTTATAAGCTCTTTAGGCCAAATTCATCCATGCATTGTCAAATGCAACCCAATGGGCTTGCATAGCTGTAATGGAGAAGAGACTATGCGTGGCTCACAGTGTACCTAGAGAAGGTGTGTGAAGGATTTGTCCAATGTGAATATGAGACGGAAATGCCAGACTCATTCTCAAATGCATCAAAAATAAAAGCCTTTTTCGAGTGATTACCAGTGGTAAATGTCTTTAAAAATGTCTAATTTTTTTGCATCCTTCCTACTTAGTAATGGCCAAAACGTTGTGGTTTCTAATGGGACTATAACAAAATCATTGATGGCTTGGTAATCAGCATACATCTGGGCATTTCAGATGGTACTTCATCTCATTGTCTCTACTGGTTATTCAGAGGGGAAGTGTGGTTCCGCATTAATGTACTTGAATATAAAACATAGGTAGCAACTTCCATTGTTTCATCAAATAGCCTAGTATGTACGCACTGAATACCTAGACCTAAAAGCATCAGTTTCCATTGCTTGAACTAAAGTCAGGCTATACATCTGGGGGCTGTAACAGACTCCTATCCTCTGTGGGTTGGGTACAGAGATGGGCATGTAACACACACTGACCAGTGGCTCGCCCATTCATTTCTATAGCAGTGTTTTTATATTAGTGGTGCCAAACCTTCCTGAGCAACTACCATTTTGCCAGGCGTACTTACTGGTGCCCCCCACCTCTCATTCGGCCACAGAGCAGTGGGCACTCTTAACAGGCAGTGTTGCTTAGGCTGTACAAAACTGGGTTTGGGATCAGCCCGAGCCCTGCTGCACCACTGAAGTGTGTACAGGTAAATAAGGCGTGAGCAGCAGCAGTGCACCGAGGCCCAGCACAGAGATTTATTGTTAAGACCAGCTCCTGCTCCCACTGAAGTCATGGGAGTAAGATTGGAGCCAAAAGTCACAAGGGAGAAACTGGAGTGCCAGTCACTACTGCTTGAACTTGCACCCTGATATATGGACTAGTGGGTTGCGGCAACTACCTGACATAATGACATTTAAAAAGAAATGCTTCTGTGTGTTGTGAGGAAAACAGCCTCTGCCTGTCAGGTGTGTTCACTAGTGTTCCTTTCATCCACTGCTCTTGCTTCCACAAACCTCTAACCGCTTGCTCTGCCTTCTGGATTTCTTGCTAGTGGGAGAAGTTGCAGATGACGGCCAGTGAGAGGAGGAAGATCATGTGTTCTGTAACATTCCATATCATTGCCATCACCTGCGTCGTGTGGTCTCTGTATGTCCTTATAGACAGGACTGCTGAAGAGATTAAACAGGGACAGACTACTGGTATGTTACTTTATTTTGTTTCTTATTTAAGTGACTCTGAATGGAAAGAGGCAGATCTGTTGAGCAAGATGATGTTTTTTTTAAACTGTCAGATCTCTGACTTTAGTAATTAAAATAAGACCCGAAGTTGCACCATTTTAACTAAAGGTGTGATTATAAACCAGGTTAGTTAAACTAGTGCAACTTTGTGTGTGGACATTCTTAAATCGATTTAAACCTGGCTTATCAGTGTAGTTTGCACCAGTAAAATGTATGGCTGCAAGCTAATCCAGTCTAACCAGTTTTAAACCAATACAAGTGTTCACGCACGAAGTTGCAGTGCTTTAACTAAATCTATTTTTAAACCGGTACCAATCCTGTGTAGACAAGGCCTAAGTGTTTCCTGATTTTTATTCCTAGTAGCCCTGCAGAGCTAGCACAGCTAAAAAGAGAGGGAGCTAGATTCAGCACCTCCTTATTCATTGGTAACAGAATTGTGTATTAAAGTCCAATCAGTTACATGATGCATTGACACAGTTGTCACTAAGGACAGAGTTTGTCCTGCTGAAATTTCATTCCTGGAAGTGATGAAGGAACCACAAGAACCTAGCCTGACTCTTAGATCTCAGGTTGCATTTGAAGGGCTAACAGTTAAAAATAAAACAGAAAAATATAACCCACATTTTTACGTGTAAGCAAAGCACATTTGCTGTGGAAATAATTGAGCGTCAATAAATTTGGAAGCCCACAGTCATTTTTAAGTGCAGCCACTTTTCAAAGTATACATTTTCATGACTTACTGTCATTTTTCATTTTCAGTTGTAGTTTGATTGTACTTGATTTTTGTTTAGCAAAGAGGCTGCTTTGAATGAAAGCTTCTGGTCTCTCTTCCATCTGACAGCATCATCTATGGGCGTATTGAAAATTGTTGGCCTTTTAATGCAAGGGATCAATATGCTTATGAAAAGCATATGCTTTCAAACATTTACAGCCTTTAGGTCATTTTAGATGAGCATAAATAGGAATAGCATGAATATTTAGTACTTGGTACTGTACTCCGTTTCAGAATTCAAATGAAATGAGCAATCTGATGAGTACTACAGTAAGCTGGCTAGTGCGTGTGTGTGTGCATGCGTGCGTGTGTGCATGCATCACTGCCTCCATTGGATAGAATTGGAACTGCTGGGCTGCATGGCATAGGTCCTATACTGCTAACAGCTAATGGGGTTGTATTTGTAACCCAGTGGCAGGGTCCTGTGCTTTTTGAGCAAGAGAATCTGAGTTCTGTCCCTGCCACTGCTGAGCAGTTCCAAATGGTCATGTGTGTGCAGCACAGTGACAGATGTCGTGTCCAAGGTGGTCATGGATTTGTTATAGTATTGTTAATTCTCCATTAAACTTGAAAATGGGTGGATCAGCGTGATGTCATGGTCTTTCCTGCAATGCCCCTGACCAGCCAGTAATGGAGAGGGTTGATATGTATAGTACCTACACTGGAGAAGATATACAGTACTAATGGTCTCTAAATCTAGCAGACAGAGCTATAACAAGATCCACTGGCTGGGCGTCCAATAGGGACAAATTCAAACTAAAATAATACTGCACATTTATAATAGCGAGAGTAGGCTTACCAAGGGATGTGGTAAATTGTCCACCATTTACAGCCTTTAAATCAAGATTGGACGTCTCTTTCTAAAAGAGATGCTGTAGTTCAACTCTAAGTTATTGGGCTGGATATAGGGACTACTAGGTGAAGCTGTCTTGCCTGTGTTAGGCCTGAGGTCTGACTAGATGGTCCCTTTCAGCCTTAAAGCCTGTGAATCCATATGTTGTGTGATCACTGAGTGGGCAGGAAGAGGTATAAAGGAGACTGAACTGTTTGCGAGCTGCTGTTATACCCTGTAGGGGGTAGTACTTCCCGTGGGCTGTACACAGAGTAAAACAGGGGGTTGAGTGTGAACAGACCTATTAACTGGAACTGACAGGCTTTCAAAAACGAGAACATAACTGTTGGTATAACAAGAACTGTTTGCATTAAACAAACCCTGCGACAGAGAACGGTGTACTTGTAAAGAGAACTGCCTACCACACTTGCACCCTGTGGACTTTGAGAACTGGACTAGCTGCTGCTCAAGTCCGGGACCTGACTTACCTCTTCTGTAAAGTGCCCTGTACACCTATGGCATCTTATCAATAATAATAAAGGAACCTGGGAGTGATCACATCTGTTTGCTCTCATACAGTACTGACAAGGATTTTAACCCAAATTCAGATGGGTTTGCATGTGAGATTCTGATTGTGGCCTATTCTGTGTCTCTCATTTAAAGGATACTGTGCAGCCTAACTAATATTAATGTGGTCCTTTCCTTTCCTCCAGGGATTCTAGAGTGGCCATTTTGGACTAAGCTGGTAGTTGTGGCTATTGGCTTCACTGGAGGACTTCTATTCATGTATGTCCAGTGCAAAGTGTATGTACAGCTGTGGAAGAGACTTAAGGCTTATAACCGAGTAATATATGTACAGAACTGTCCAGAAACTAGCAAAAAGAGTATCTTTGAAAAACCTGCATTAATGGAGCCAAACATTGAAAATAAAGAAATGTTTGGGGTCCACCATTCAGATACAAACTCTTCACATTACACAGAGCCTGAAGACTGTGGTGCAGAAATCCTTCATGTCTGATCTTTGGGGGCCAGGGAACGGTGAAGATTCTGTATGTTCCTGAGGATAAAAAGCATCATTGTTTACTGCAAACTGCTCTACCTTTTTAAAATCAGCTAACAGCCTAGCACTGGTGGATTACTTTAAAAAAAAAAAAAAAAAGCATTTGTTTTACCCCCCCTGACATATCTGTCAGTATGTTATCATGGTTCCATACCTCTCGATGTTTCGTCTCTCAGACTGGCCTGTACAAAGAGACACCGGAGGCTTCACTGGATGAGGCAAGGCGTCAGAGTATGGCAAGTCTGGTGTGAACCATCATCAACTTCATGGAGTCTGCTTCTTTTTAAAAGACAGCTCGCTCTAAACTATCCCAAAATGCATGTGGGGTAATGTAAGCCTTGATGAGAAGATGGCTTCAGACATTGAGGAACAGCTGAGAGAGAGGAACGAGAGACCTAGAATGTAATCTACCGCTAACACTGCCACTAACATTTCTCGTAGGCAGCGGCTATAAGATTATGCTTTACATATTGTGATAAAGGACTCACAAAGCATATAGCACTTTTTAAAGTCTTTATTTTGTAGTATATATGTCCAATGAGAATGAAACTTGAAAGAATGTCTCATTTCAAAATACCCCTTTTTAATACTCTCTCTTGATCCACTTACATCCTGCTAGGTCCTAAACCTCTTGCCTTACAAAAATCTAATGTGGTTTCCAACGCATACCCACAGCATAACACTAAAAACTCTGCTTCTTGGGGGTTTTCTCTCAGGAGAAAATTTTTCAAAGAATATTGCACTTGTGACTTGTAAATGGAGAGTAGTGGGTGTAAAATGTTTGTTTTAATATGTAATGGTTTGTTGTTCTGTTCTGGGGTTATGTTTTTTTTTTGTTTGTTTTAAATCAACTATATAGTTGATAGACCTGCACATATCGCTGATGTAACTATCATTCCAGCCACTGGCGAAGGGGCTTGGACACTGTATTGGTATAATGTGAGCTCTTTAGAAAAAAAAATACAGCTGAAAATGGTCTGCCTTCTTTAATGCTGTGTTCTGTGTGACTCCCAAGAATTTGACAACACGAAGAAGGGTTGTTGGAAACAACTAATAAGGAGTAAATATTGCATAGGGTCTCCTATTTCTACATAGCTGAGGTTGAAACCGTCTTCTTGTTTTAGCCTAAATTTTGATATATTCCTTGGTCGGAGTGATTTTGATTAGTTTGTTTTAAACCCGTGAATGGCTGATGATATGAACTGTTTGATGGGAAGAGAAACATGTATGGAGTCAGGATGAAGAGTGCTGGGTAGAGTTGTCCAAATGTTTAAAAGTACATGAGCTTTCTTAGGGAATCATTCTTTCAACTAGAGTAAGGTGAAGGTTGTCTCAATCCCAGACCTCATTAAACCAGACCGTAGTGTCAGCATCATTGAAATGGAAAAGTCATAATTAAAAGGTATTGCACAAGGTTCCTAGTTTTAAGAGCTGACTTGCTCCATTCGAGTCCAATCCAACTGCCAATAAAGTCAATGGGAATCTTTTTATTGACAGTACTGGGAGTTGCATTGGGCCTCTTAGTTCATTAGGAAATCTGTTTACGTGTTGGAATATTTGACCAAATCCCAAGGTCTTTATCCAGGGTTTTTCAATCCTTTCTCAGGCAAACTCCTACTGAGCAAGGGTTTGGCCCAATGAAAATAGTTGGACACTGGAAAGGAAAAACTGCAGATCAGAGAAATTTCCATAAAAATGTGACATTAATTTCTGTCTTGATCTTTTTGATAAAAATCTGTGGATTTCTTTGAGGCAAAGGAGGGAGGATGCTAAGGGCACATCAGCCAGTGGTTTCTCAAACGTGTGTGTGTGTGCGTGCATGCGCACTCCCCCCCCCCAACTTACTGGCCCTGGTCTTTGTTAATAACATGTACCCTGGTTTTGGGATGCTTTAAAACATTGCAGGTCTCTGGACAATCTAGCAAACTGCATTGGCATAAACTTACTGCTGTGGTGGGGGCCATGATGGTCCATGCTCAGCCAGTGTAGACAGGCGAGAACCCTCCCTTCTACCATCCAGGCAGTCCTCATCTCCCCATGCATGCAGCTGTTGCCTTTATCCACTGCATTCTAAAGTGCAATTATCTGGGCCCCTTTCTGAATGCCCTTCTTCCCAAGGTCCTGGTAATGACCATGGTTTGTTCACTAGAACTTAGATCACGTGGTATTTTTTATGCTTGGTGAACAGGTTAAGCAAGTCAACTCAGGTGGGTTAAATACCAGGTCTTCATCAAATTCTTACTCAATTTTCATGCACGCAAGGCTGCAATGATTAAAAATTGACATAAGTCATCTCCAGGGTGGTGCTGTCTGCGTTCTCATCTGACCAGGACCTTTTGAGAAACGTTACCAGAGTGAGTTTGACATTTTGGAAGCTTAGTTTAGCATATGCCAGCTGCTGTACAATACACTGCTAAAGACTCCGCCCCCTCCATCCTACCAATTACTCTAACAAATACATACTTTCTAATTGAAATAGGCTGCAAAAGAATCGCGTATGAGACTGTTAGCCATTCCGTTGTCATCCAGGGCCTTTCCCCAGTTCCTCTTTCATAAGCAGAATTAGGGCCTGATATTTCAACCCTTACAGGTGTAAATAATCATCCTGTGTAGTCCCATTGAAATTATTAGGACTGCTGATGAGAGTAAGGGCTGCAGAATCGGCCCTTTACTTTGTATCTTACTGTTTTTCACCCATCCAGATGTTGTTTCTCATGTTGATTCTTTCCCACTGGGCCTTTTGAAACTTGATTTTCCTTCTTTATCACAGTGCCATCTGGTGGTACACGCAAGTTCGAATGGTGCTTTATCACCCTTAGTAAGGAAGTTCTGTTGATCTGTTGCAGCCATCCCAAGGCTTTTACCCTGGCTCTAATGAGTCCTGTCATTCTCCCTAGATTTGAATCATGATAGTGACCATTCACCATCAAAATACACATTCCAAGTTCCTCTTATATGACATACTTTCAGATGAACAGCAAAACTATGGCAGAATTGTCTTTTCTTTCTCTTTCTCTTGTTCATCCCCACTGAAGTGAAGGAGCTGCAGAGGTGCAAGTGAGAGCAGAATTTGAGTCAAAGAGGACATGTGCTTAATTTAACTTCTATGGCATTATCCATAGATTATCCATAGACTGTTGTGTTGATTGCTGTCTGCATAATAAAAACTCTCTGATCTACTGGAAAGCCCCCCAGCCGGCTCCCTTTCCCTTGTCTTGTCAGTCCAAAGTCCAGTCCAGGAAATGTCAGGCTACACCAAGGAAAATCTCCCTGCAGTATCATATCCAATACGGCGGCAGGATCAAACACCCCCATTAGGTTAGAATTATATATGTGTATTAGAGACGGCTGATCATCTTTAAAATATTTTCATGTATTAAACCCTTATGAAGTCTCAGGATTCTCCTAAACTAACCCTTTATGGGGGGAGAGATTTAAAGGAAGCAAACTGCCACCATCACAACATGGTGCCTCTGTTCCGTAGAGATGGGCCTGAGCTGCCAACTTTGGAACTAGGCCTGGAGCCAAACATTCTGGAGTTCTGATTCGGGGCTTTGCTTCCACACGTTGTAGAGATGGGGCAATTCACAAGGAGTTTGACTGAGCCTGTAAAGGCAGTAGGCCATGTAATGGCCCCGGAGGAGCCCTGGGATAGGATTGTGAAGGAGAAACAACTCCTCCCTTACATTTCTTTCCCTGCCCCCTCACTAGTTCAGCTCCTTTGACTTGGGCATTGGCTCCACCCACTCCCCATCATCCTGCTGTTGCGGTGGACAGTGCTGGGCATGCAGCCCTTTCTCACATCCTTGCTGTGATGTGGGAAGCTTTGAACTGGCTGTGCATGGGAGTTGTGTTTTACTCCCTTACACAACTGCATTGGGCTGGGTCACAGTCTGGTCCAAAGTGGGCTGTGGATCCAGATTCTCCTAAAGTCAAGGAGTGTTGAGACCTAGTTTCCTGGTTTGGTCCATTTTAGAGAATGGACCAAGCCATGAAGGGAAGCCATGGATGCGAACTCTTCCCTCCTCCCCACCCCCAGTCCAGGTGTGTTTGGAACTGTGAATCTGGTTCAGATTCATCTCTAGTATTCTGATACACTGAGAGTCAAATACAAAAGCAAAGATATTGCTGGCTGGATTTTCACAGCATTAGCCTAGATATGCAAAATAAATTTTTAAAGGAGAATTTTTATTTTGTGATTTATTATTATTATTATTATTACTATTTAGTTTGAAATATTGCAACATCTGTATATTCCAGTGAAGAACCGAAAACTAGAAAGCACTTGTCTTTGTATAGAAGATAATTGTTAAAAATTGCAGCTGATCTTGTAATTAGATAAAACGTTTGTACATAGGTAATTATATACTGTTAATCAACTTGACACTGGCATGTGTTGTATAGTTTATACAAGACACTTCACACTTCACACTTCTGCAGAATCTTTTTAGTTAGTAACCTTCTAGTAACTTAAATGTATAGTTTTGTATCCTTTTCTGTATGTCATCTCTTTCTCAGTATTACCACTTGCAGAATTATTATTATTAGTTTCTTAAACTGTAATTGGTTATTTGTGCTGTGATACGCAGGGTTATTTACTGCAGCAATAAAGCATTTCTATAAAAAGTAATTGGCAGAAAATTACTTTTTTGCAAAGAAACTAGAGGCCCAGTCCTCAGAAACGTTGAGCTTTCTAGAGGTGACTTGATCATAGACTACAGGTACCTTCACATGGAAAAAAATATTTGATCTATGTGGCTTCTTTCTAATTTAACAGACCTAAGTGTACAAGATCCAATGACAGGAGACTGATATCAGAAAAAATCCATTTTTTAACAAGAAAGGTAATTAATCATTGAATAACTGGATGGATTCTCTATCACATTCAGAAGATATGCTTGTGTTCAACCACTCACTTAAAAAAAGGTCAGACTAGATGATTGTAATGGGCCTGTCTTCCCTTAACAATCTTTTGATCTTCGTGAGAGGGCACTGTGAGATATTCTGAACCTTGCAAGTTTGGGCCCAGAGTTTTCACATGGATTTTTTTCTGCAGGACACTTTTTTTTTTATTTTTTTTTTCAGCAGAGTGGGGGGAGCCCCTTGCCATCAGTCTTTTGCAAAGAAAAGCAAAGATTGTGTTGTTCTGCGGCAGATGAGCATTAAGCCCTGTCATTAAGCCCTGGGAAGCATGCCAAACAAAAAGAATTTTCACCAGTGTTCTCTGAGGTCCTATCTGTCCCACAAGTGAAAGAAGGCAGAAGATTTTGTATGTGAACCTCTGGCTAGATAAGTAGGGTAGGGTGGAGGGGTTTGGTTTTGTGGAACATTTGTCTACCTTCCATGCGGAAAAAGGGCTGTATAATTTGGATGGCCTCCACTTCATAGAAGAGGGATCAGTCTGTAGGCAGGGCCGACTTTAGGCACCAGCAAACCAAGCACATGCTTGGGGCGGCACAATTTCAGGGGCGGTATAATTATTATTATTATTTTTTTTTACTTCGGCAGTTGCGCTCCCAGAGGTGTTTTTTGTTGTTGTTGTTGTTTGTTTGTTTTTGCTTGGGGCCCTGGCTGTAGGCAAGTGCTAGGAGCCTGGGTAGCAAACAAGAGTAATTGGAATTGCTAATTTATGAGCATAAATGTGAACCAGTTGGTATTACTGGACGCAGGTGGAATGAATTAAAATCAATGGCTATAACCTATTTAGGAAGGATCAAGTGGGTAAAGGGCGGGGGGGGGGGGTGGCACTCCATGTAAAAAAAATATATATATAAAGGGCATTACCTGTTTCCAAGTCAGAAGAAAATGATCTTGAATGCTGATACATCAGTGTCCTAACAGAGAAAGCGCAAGATGCGGTTCTGGTTGATGTCTGCTACAGCTCACCAAATCACACTGGGGGCAGGATGTCTGCCTATTTATGCATCTATTCACAACACAGAGGATAAAAAGCTGCATGATCATTGGGGGACTTTAATTTGTGTGACGTATGCTGGAAGCCTAAGGCTGCCAGTACTAAAACTTACTTGGAATTTCTAAATATTATAGATGGCAATTTCCTAACTCACAGCGTTGCAACCAACCTGGCGGTATTCTTTATCTTAAGAGCTGAAGAACTGACCACAGAACTACAAAGTAATGATAGCTCAGGCACAAGCGGTCACATTTATAATCTGCAAGCGGAATAAAGTCCAGACCAGTAATATATATACCTGGTGTTTTAATAGGGCCAATTTCACAAAGCTGATAACAATGATGAGACAAATCAGAGGGGAGGAAGTATTACCTCAGAAAAATGTGAATGATAATTGGGAATTATTTAAAAACACCTTCCTAGATGCCCAGAAAGCCACAATCCAGGAAAAAGGCCATCCCAGTTAAAAAGCCAATCTGGTGGAAAGGGACGTTCAATAGTAATGAATATAAATCAGAAGTTAGGTATTGTAGAATATTCATTAGAAAAGTCAAGGAACACAAGGAGAAATCAATGGCCAGCAGAGTTAAGGACAATAAGAAGCTGAGGAGCTTGCTGAACTGTTAATGTTGATTTTCAGTAAGTCTCTGAGCACCGAGAAAGTTCCAGAAGACTTCAAGAAAGCTAATTTTGTGCCAATTATTATAAAGAGTAAACAGGCTGACCTGGGTAATTATAGACCTGTTAGCCTGACATTATCCTAGGCAAGATATTGGAGCATGTAGTCAATTAGTTAATTTTATCATCCATTTGTCATTGTGTTATGTGGTGTCAGTGGTCAATTCATATGCTATTTCATGTATAATCAATGTATGCTAAACAGATTTAAGTACTAGGCCACAGGCTTAAGAACACCTGACATGAGTGGGTTACCTAGAGATAACCCTATGCAAGCAAGGTCGCAAGATTAATGCAAAGGATGTGCCATTAGGTAATGTTACAAAAAACTAGATTGCAATAGACTGCAAGGTATAGTCCAAGAACACGAAATACCTGATGGAGAGGCCTGTCCTGACCATAGGGTCCATGTTGTGAATAGATGCTAATGAGACTAAGAGGAACAAAGAACCTATGAAATATGAGGGACCCCAATATTCATGGGGTGTAGAAGTACAGATAAGGAAAAGAGAGTTGAAACCCTCATGCATATGCATAAGGTGTTAGATGTGATCAAAAGTACAATATAAAAAGTTTTCCTGATTGAGTAAAAGTAATCCACGGAACGACCCCAATGGAAGACCCCATGGGAAACCCCAGCAGGAACCCCCCACCACCAATAATCATTTATTGAGAGATTCATGAAAATATCTTTGAGAATGTGAGTATGGGTACAGTCCTAGTCATTGCATGTGTTTTTGTAGGATTTGTCTAGGCATGGGTAATTGTAACTTAGTGCTTTAAAGTGGTGCAGATAACTGTCAGGGCCGACCAAGAGAGGGCAAGTGGGGCAATTTGCCCTGAGCCCCACAGGGGCCCCGCGAGCCCTGGCCTGGCGGCAGTCCAGGTCTTCGGCAGCATTTCAGCAGCGGGGAGCCCTTCAGTGCTGCCAAAGACCCAGACTACTGCCGGGTGAGTACAAGTGCTGCAGCTCCCCTACTTTTCCCCAGGCCCTCTGAATCCTCTGAATGGCCCTGATAACTACTTGTGATTGTCTGTCAGTAGTCACTATCTGTGGGACACTGTGTTGCTAGAGTCTCCAAATTTGAGAAAAGCCTCAGAGATAATCTGTGATTCTGTGATAATATGCACTCTGTTGAGCTTGAAAGTGTAGCAACAGGAGCTGAACTCATGGTAGTTTAATATAAAATTACTAAATTCACTTTAAATAAATAAAAAGGAAACAAGCAGCTGATACAAGACTCAATTATTAAAGAATAAAAGGAGAGTAATATAATTCATGTGTATCAACGTGGGTTTATGTAGAATTGATCCTGTCAAACTAACTTCATATGATAAGCTTAAAAGTTTGGTTGATAAAGGTAATAGCATTGATGTAATATACTTAATGTTAAGGCGTTCAAACAGGAATTAATTCAGGGAAGTCATTATGGCCTGTGTGTTATGCAGGAGGTCAGATTACATGATCATAATGGTCTGTTCTTGCCTTAGAATTCAGGAATCCATGAATAAAATGCTGGGTGAATTCAGTTACAATTTCTATCATTGTCTCTCTCTTATGGAAAGCTTTTCACAATGAACACACCTTTGGTAAGACTGATATCTGCCTTGGGTAGGGATATTCTTCTCTAGGTAAATTAAAACTGAAATTGATAACTCCCCAAATCAGTATGAGAATTCTGTTTAATGTATTACTAGAAATGGCTCAAAGGGAATTTGATGAAGTGTAGGTGAATTCAGTTCAGTTTATCATATGGCTCCTGAAAAGCTGGTAAATGGGCTGAGGAAAGTGGTAAACAGACCCAGGACCAGCTCCAGGGGTTTTGCTGCCCCAAGCAGCCAAAAAAAAAAAAAGAACCGCAATCGCAATCTGCGGCAATTCAGCAGGAGCTCCTTCCCTCCGAGCGGGAGCGAGGGACCCTCTGCCGAATTGCTGCCGAATACCTGGATGTGCCGCCCCTCTCCGGAGCAGCCGCCCCAAGCATCTTCTCGCTAAGCTGTTGCCTGGAGCCGGCCCTGAACAGACCCTGTATTTCTAGCTCTCTGACACTGCTGTGCAGGGAGTGGAACCTCAATTACAGTGTGGGTTATGGGACAGATACACAAATCTGAGCTTTAGATACTACTCTGATCCACAAATCCCCACGTGGCTGCCACTTAATGCTGTTGGTGCTTAAATTCATTCGGGGCTTCAATTTTTGCTCTAAAAGTCCCGAAGGTGCCCAAGTCTCTGCTCTGGGCATATGCACTCTTTCCCGAGCTAGGTGCCTAACTCATGTCTATGCCCCTGCATGTCCCTCAAATGAGATGAGGTTAGGCGTGTCCCTACTTATCTTCCTGTGGAGCCCAATCCAGTAGGTGTGCTCAGAGCAAGCAGAGCACAAACTAAGGGCGAATTCAGCAGGGACACTGGAGGAGAAGGTGGCTGCCCTTGTAACTGCTAGCTTAGGCTAGGGTAATTCCCTGGGATGTGGGGTCGGGCATGGTAACGAGTGGAGTCCCAGTGAAATTATTTTACTTGCACATTGTGACTGCACTGAGGTTAATGTGCAGGATGCCGTGGGAAATCCACATATCAGGCAGTGAAAGTACAGAGTAATGACAGTGAACGTATAATGTGGTCACCCAAGAAGAACATCAATACAATGAAGTTTGAGATCAAGCTAAACCTTTGAATCCAAAATGGTTGGGTGGGTTGGAAATTAGGCAAACGGAGTCTGAGCCTCCCTCCTTTCATTCCTGTTCACCTCCCTTTCCAGGTGGTATTACCCACAGTGGAGTGCACCTGTTTCAGCTTGCTATCCACTGCCAGTGACCCTTCTCCTGGAGTCAGGCAGCTTAGGTACCTAAGCTGTGTCCTGCAAGAATGACATAGGCTCCTGCCTACCTCCACACAAAGCACCCTGGGGAAGGAGAGAGGAGGGAAAGGCCTGACAAAGCCCCCAGTCTGCTACCCCCACTGATGGGGCATTTGGAGGTAAGGGGAGCATGTAGGGCTGCAGCGTGTGTGTGATGCAGAGGATGGGCTGGGGAACTGCAGAGGGTCTCGCTCTCTCCCATAGGTACTGAAACTAGGAGTGCGGGGGTGCTGCTGCACCCGCTGGCTTGAAGTGGTTTCCATCCTATACAGGATTTATAGTTTGCTTCATTGGCTTTCAGCACCACCACTATAAAAATGGTTCCAGCACCCCTGCTCTCTCCTTCTGTTATGTTGGTTTGTTGCTGATGCCTTCACCAGATCTCTGGAAACTGGGCCAATGGTTGCATGATGTGCAGTGATTGGATGATGGTTGGATACTGGGTGCTGGTTGGATGATGAGTAGTGATTGTCTCAGCCTGGCATCTCCTCGGGCCCTGGCAGTACTGAGCCCCAGCCCCAGCACTCTGAGAGAGCACAGAGGGGAGAGTGCTGCAGTAGCCGAGCAAAAAGGTAGAGGAGCTTAGTCACCATCCAAGACACGGGGAATGTACCTACTGCCTCCCAAATGCAATGGGCAATGGGTCTGAACCCAAATCCGTCCCAGCCCCTCCCCCCACTGGGGGCAGAATTAATTGCTGGGCAGAGACCAGGCAGAAGTGGGGTGAGTGCTCCTGCAGCGAGGGCCAAAATCACCTCACCCCCAACACTGATTATGATGGACACACTCACACTGGGGAGGGATGGGAGCAATTCAACAATCAATAGACAGACAAAACCCACCCCACAGTATAAACTGTTAGAAAAATCTCATGAGTTTTAGTGTCAATCTCATGGAGTTTGGGTGTCTGATTCATGATGTTTGATCTCTTGAGGCTGGCTGTCTAAGATGGCTGCCAGAGTCCTCTGACCCCATTGCCAGCATGCTGCAAGTTGGGTGGGGGCGAGGACAGAAGGAACTAGACCAGTGGTTTTCAATCTTTTTATATTGGTGATCCCTTTTACACAGCAAGCCTCAGACTGCATCCCCCCACCACTCCTTATAAATGAAAAACAGGAGGGAGGTTAATTTAATGGGGAGGCTCAGGACTCTTGACCCCCATGTAACCATCT
Source organism: Gopherus flavomarginatus (assembly GCF_025201925.1). Classification (NCBI taxonomy): domain Eukaryota; kingdom Metazoa; phylum Chordata; order Testudines; family Testudinidae; genus Gopherus; species Gopherus flavomarginatus. The sequence goes on along the minus strand of NC_066622.1, from coordinate 68,937,699 downwards.
TGTGACCCTGTAAGCAGTCATGACCTCCAGTTTGAGAACCCCTGAACTGGACAGTAGGGAGATTTCTGCATGGAGTGAGCTGCTGAAGCAGTCCAGTGGACCAATGAGAAGCCAGGGCTGCATAGCCCCCAGACTCCACTTCCTTCTCTGGGCCTGAGGAAGAGCTCTGTGTAGCTCAAAAGCTTGCATCTTCTACTAATAAAAGCTGACCTCACACTGTGACGGGTTAGATCACAGAACCCTCCTTGGAGCTGCCACCTGACTACCTCTGCTCCTGTTTTCCTTGCTAGCTCGGGGCCCCAGCACGCTGTCTTGCTGAGCCAGACACTTCCGTCTGCTCCAACAAAGACCAGGGTCTGAATTACTTGCCTCAGAACTGCAGGTTTACCTGAAAGCAGCTAACAGAAGTGTACTAGTCCTTAACACTCAGATGCCTAACTCCCAATGGGGTCTAGACTCAAATAAATCCGTTTTATCCTGTATAAAGCTTATGCAGGGTAAACTCATAAATCATTCACCCTCTATAACACTGATAGAGAGAGATGCATGGCTGTTTGCTCCCCAAGGTATTAATACATACTCTGGGACAATTAATAAGTAAAAAGTGATTTTCTTAAATACAGAAAGGGTTTAAGTGGTTCCAAGTAGTAACAGGCAGAACAGAGTAAGTCACCAAGCAAAATAAAATAAAATGCACAAATCTATGTCTAATCAAACTGAATACAGGTAATCTCACCCTCAGAGATGCTTCAGTAAGGTTTTTCTTAAACTGGAACCCATCCAGGCCTGGGCACAATTCTTTCCCGTGGTACAAATCTTGTTCCAGTTCAGGTGGTAGCTGGGGATTCTTCATGATGGCTCCTTTCCTCCCTTTGTTCTGTTCCACCCTGTGGCAAAGTACCTGTCTCTCCTCTCCTAGCTCAGTCATTCTCAGCCTTGGAGACACAGGCTTGGGCAAAGCAAAAGCCCTTCACAGTCGCGCAGGGTCTGGCTGATCCCTTCTCAGTCAGGCCCTTGTTCTGTTGTCCTTTCCTTCTGGGGAGAGTGCAACCTGCCTTGCAAGAAAAGTTTTAGAGTTCAGCTGCCTCTACTCGCTGGCAGCTACTCTACTTCTCTCCTCCCCCCTGCTTCCCTGCCAGGGAGGGTTTAAAAAGGTCTCCAGCCATTGGGGCCAGCTGAAACTAATTACTTCCCTGGTAACCCCTGTTCCAGCTGAACCTTATTCCTCCATGGTTAAGCCCTCTGGGACTAATTAGTACCCCTTTCTTGGTAGCTAAGTGTCCTGAGTTTGCCACATATCCCCCTCCCCTGCTCAACACTACAGGGTTGGGCTACTTGGGTCGGAAAGCAGTGCACCCTCGACAGGCCATCCGCATTGCCATGTTGGGCTCCCGACCTGTGTCCTACCGTGAAGTGGAAGGGTTGAAGCGATAGGAACCATCTCATTACTCTCGCATTTTTGTCCTTGTTTTGGTGCATCCACTGCAACGGGGCATGGTCCGTGACCAGGGTAAACCTCCGTCCGAGTAGATAGTAGCGGAGGCTTTCAACGGCCCATTTTACCGCCAAGCATTCCTTTTCCACTATGGCGTACTTCCGTTCCCTAGGCAGGAGCTTTCTACTGAGGAAGAGGACGGGGTGTTCGTCATCTCCAACCATTTGTGAAAGCACCCGCCCCCAGCCCTACTTCAGAGGCATCTGTTTGCAGGATAAACTCCTCCCTCCAGTCTGGGGCTATCAGTACGGGGTCTGTGCAGAGGGCCGTTCGCAGATCTGCAAAAGCGGCTTCGGCCTCAGCAGACCATTTTACTATATCTGGGTCCCAAGCCTTAGTCAGGTCCGTTAGTGGGCATGCCCTGGTGGCAAGTGGGGAATGAAACGTCTATAACACTCCACGAGTTCCAGGAATGCTTGGACCTGTTTTTTCTGGAGTGCTCGGGGCCACTTCTATATGGCATCTAGCTTGTTGAGTTGGGGCCTCACCATGCCCCTCCCCACAATATATCCAAGGTATTTGGCCTCAGCTAATCCGATCGAACATTTGGAGGGGTTTGCAGTCAGTCCGGCCTCTCTCAGGGTATTCAGGACTGCCTCTACCTTTCTTAGGTGCGTCTCCCGGTCGGGGCTATATATGATGACGTCATCAAGATAGGCAGCAGCGTACTCCCCATGGGACCGTAACAGTTTGTCCATCAGTCGCTGGAAGGTAGCAGGGGCCCCGTGCAATCCAAAAGGAAGAACAGTGTACTGAAATAGTCCTTCTGGGGTTGCAAAGGCCGTCTTCTCCTTGTCGGCTTTAGCCAGGGGGATCTGCCAATAGCCCTTAGTAAGATCAAGGGTAGACATGAAACGGGCTTTTCCCAGTTTGTCAACCAGCTCATCTATCCTGGGTAAAGGGTAGGTGTCAAATTGGGACACCTTGTTTAGCTTGCGGAAGTCATTGCAGAACCACATACTGCCGTCTGGCTTAGGCACTAAAACCACGGGACTGGACCATTGACTATGAGACTCTTCAATGACTCCTAAGGCCAGCATCTTCCTGACCTCTTTCGTAATCTCTTCTCTCTTGGCCTCCGGGATCCGATATGGCTTGACGTGCACCTTCACTCCAGGTTCTGTGAAGATGTGATGGTGAACCTCAGTAGTCCTGCCTGGCTTTTCTGAGAACACATCTTGGTTGCGTTTGATCAGGCTCACCACTTCGGATCGTTGTTCCGGGGTCAGCTCCGGGGATATTCCTACCAGGTTGGGCTGATCGCCTTTAGGGGATGGTGCCCCCAGCGCAGCTACCAGAGCTGCTCTATCCCGCCAAGGTTTCGGCAGATTTATATGATAGATCTGCTCCTGCTTCCGGCGACCTGGCTGCCGGACCTTATAGTCAACTTCTCCTACGGCTTCGATTACCTCATAGGGCCCCTGCCATCTGGCCAGGAGCTTGCTCTCCACCGTGGGTATGAGCACCATCACCCGGTCCCCCACCTGGAACTTCCGGGACCGTGCTTGACGATTGTAGTACGTCCGTTGCGTCCCTTGGGCCTTCTCCATGTGTTCGCGCACAAGAGGGGTGACTCGGGCTATTCGGTCTTTCATTTGCAGCACATGTTCCACAATGTTTCTCCCCGGGTTCGGCTGTTCTTCCCAGTCTTCTTTAGCCAGGTCCACTATGCCCCTGGGCCATATAACAGCTCGAAGGGGGAGAATCCAGTGGAAGCCTGAGGAACTTCCCGTACGGCAAACGGTACATAAGGTAGCAGGGCATCCCAGTCTTTTCCGTCGCGGCTAATCACCTTCCGTAACAGGCTCTTCAAAGTCCTATTAAAACGTTCAACGAGGTCATCGGTCTGGGGGTGGTAGACCGACGTTCTGAAGGTCCATATGTGGAGCATGGTACACAAGTCCGTCATCAGTTTAGAAACAAAGGGGTCCCTTGGTCCGTCAGGATCTCCTTAGGTATCCCTACTCTGGAGAATATCTGGACTAACTCTTTGGCTATGGTCTTGGACATGGCATTCCAGTAGGGGGATGGCCTCTGGGTATCGGGTGGCGTAATCTAGTACTACCAGGATGTATTGATGGCCCCGGGCCGACTTCTCCAATGGCCCCACTATTTCCATAGCTATTCGTTCGAATGGAACCTCAATAATTGGCAGAGGTACCAGAGGGGCCCTTAAGTATGGTCGGGGCCCATGTATTTGGCACTCCGGACAGGAGGAACAATATCGCCGGACGGCCGCATAAATACCAGGCCAAAAAAAACCTCTGTAGAATCCGATCGAGGGTCTTATCCATCCCTAGGTGGGCCCCAAATAGATGACTGTGGGCCAGATCCATTACCGCTTTTTGATGCTTCCTGGGGGACCAAGAGTTGTTAGATGACTTGCTCTTGGACGCAGACTACTCTATACAGAAGATCTTTTTTAATCATATAATACGGCCCTGGGCCCTTAGTTCTCCCCTCCACTGGGACCCCATTTACCTCGACTACTTCCTTAAAAATGTTGTGGTATATGGGATCATTGGCCTGATCCTGACCAAAAGTCCCGCGTGCGGTTCCTATTGGCCCTATTTCGGGGGGGTCTACCTCCGTCTCCCCCTCAGGGACAGAGCCTGGGGAACCCGGTTCAACAATTGGGTTGTAGTTGGCCGACCCCGTCCCGCTGTCAGTTGAGTTCCCTCTTTCCCCTGCTAGTGTAGGCATCAGGTACCGTGTCAGGATCCTCGTCCCCCTCCTTTTATCAGCCCTCCGTTCCCTCTGAGTCTTCCTGGACTTCCCCGGTGGGAAGAACACATCCTGGCTAAACTCATGGAAGGTGGGGAGAGGGTCCCCGATCTGGGCCACCCTTTGGGTCCCAGAGTCGTCCTTTCCTTCTCCCTCGTCCCCGGGGAGTAGGCCATCAAACCCCGGGAAGTCTCGTCCGATAAGGACAGGGTAAGGGAGTTTCGGGACGACTCCCACTGTCAACTCAGCGGGGTTCCCTAGAACTTCTATGGGTACGGGGACGGTTGGGTAATAGCTGATATCCCCATGTACACAGGATATTCCCGAGCACTTGGCCTGGGATAGTTGGCCCAGCCTGACCAGCTTCCCTGAGACCAGTGTGACTGCACTTTCTGAGTCTCTTAAAGCTGTGGTCTCTATACCATTCAGCTTAACGGGCCTAGTGTACCTATGGGGGATCATCGCAACCCCGACTAGACTTATTAACTCGCATGGTCCCCCTTTATCTCCCAGTTCACACTGCATGGGCTCTCCTAGATTAGGGCATTGGGCAGCAATATGCCTAATTCACCACAGGCTTAACAGCGGTACCCACCTCGGGGCAGCCCCCTATTTTTCGGGCTGCTGGGATTTATCCCCTGAGCCTTTCTTCCCCAGTCCTCCAGTCTCTCCGGGACTGGCGGCGGCTCTTCCGCCTCCTGCCTCCCCTCCATTTTCCGGCCTGGAGCTGGGGCAAACCGGGGCCTCGGTGCAGAGGCTGGTCTCCGATACTGGCACCTTCCTCGCTTGGGGGTCTGAGAAAGTTCTTGGGCAGCCAAGTGCATCTCCACGAGAGCAACTAGATCGTCATAAGAGGAGGGATCATTTTGGCAGACCCACCCCTGTATGTCCGGCGACAACCCTCTCATGTACCTGTCCAATACCAGGGTTTCTACTACCTTCTCTGGCCCACGGGCCTCGGGGCGGAGCCACTTCCGCGCAAGGTGTATCAAATCAAATAGCTGGGACCTCGGTGGTTTGTCCTCCCGGTACTTCCACTCGTGGAAGCGCTGGGCCCTTATGGCTGGCGTCACACCTGCCCTCGCCAGGATTTCCACCTTCAGCTGAGGGTAATCCATAGCTGCTTCTGCGGTCATGTCAAAGTAGGCTTTCTGGGCCTCCCCACACAGGAATGGAGCCAGCAGACCTGTCCACTGGTCTTGGGGCCAGGCCTCCCGCAGTGCTGTCCTCTCGAAAGCGAGGAAATATGACTCTATATCGTCATCCGTTGTCATCTTCTGTAAGTAGTTGCTTGCCCATAGAGGCCGGGTCCCCCGGGCCGCGTGCGTCATCATGGTCAGGGCCTTCAACTAGTTCACCACGTCGGTCAGGGTGGCTCGATCTTGGGCCGCCTGGCTCAGCAGCAGCTGGTTGGTCTCCTGTTGTACCCGTACGGACTCTCGCTGGGCCGCCACCTGTACTCGGGTAGCCTCCTGTTGAGCCGCGGTGGCCTGCATCAACGCCTTCAGTACATCCTCCATTTTTCCCCCCCCAAAAAAAATTCTCTCCTTTTTTTTTTTTTTTTTTTTTTTTTAACCTTGCCCTGTGATGGCTTGCCACCGAGCCTCACTCACTAGTACATCCCACTTCTGACACAACGTGTGGCAAAGTACCTGTCTCTCCTCTCCTAGCTCAGTCCTTCTCAGCCTTGGAGACACAGGCTTGGGCAAAGCAAAAGCCCTTCACAGTCGCGCAGGGTCTGGCTGATCCCTTCTCAGTCAGGCCCTTGTTCTGTTGTCCTCTCCTTCTGGGGAGAGTGCAACCTGCCTTGCAAGAAAAGTTTTAGAGTTCAGCTGCCTCTACTCGCTGGCAGCTACTCTACTTCTCTCCTCCCCCCTGCTTCCCTGCCAGGGAGGATTTAAAAAGGTCTCCAGCCATTGGGGCCAGCTGAAACTAATTACTTCCCTGGTAACCCCTGTTCCAGCTGAACCTTATTCCTCCATGGTTAAGCCCTCTGGGACTAATTAGTACCCCTTTCTTGGTAGCTAAGTGTCCTGAGTTTGCCACAACCCCTTTATATATCTTTTGTAGGGGTAGGCAAGCTATGGCACGCGTGCGGAAGGCAGCACATGAGCTGATTTTCAGTGGCACTCACACTGCCTGGGTCCTGGCTACCAGTCCGGGGGGCTCTGCAGTTTAATTTAATTTTAAATGAAGCTTCTTAAACATTTTAAAAACCTTATTTACTTTACATACAACAATAGTTTAGTTATATATTATAGACTTATAGAAAGAGATTTTCTGAAAATGTTAAAATGTATTACTGGCACATGAAACCTTAAATTAGAGTGAATAAATGAAGACTTGGCACACCACTTCTGAAAGGTTTCAGAGTAGCAGCCGTGTTAGTCTGTATCTGCAAAAACAGGAGTACTTGTAGCACCTTAGAGACTAACAAATTTATCTGAGCATAAACTTTTGTAGCCCACGAAAGCTTATGCTCAAATAAATTTGTTAGTCTCTAAGGCGCCACAAGTACTCCTGTTCTTTTCACTTCTGAAAGGTTGCTGACCCCTAATCTTTTGCATAAGGTGGGAATCCTTTTGTCCCTCTCTGGGTTCCCACCCCCTCCTTCTCAATGGAAAGACACCAGGTTAAAGATGGATTCTAGTTCACGTGACATGATCACATGTCACTGTCAGACTTTAAGCCTTCATTCCTCTCAGCCTGACTCACAGGAAGGCCTGCCTGCAAACAGAGCCATCCAGTCAATTGCCCTGATTAATGGGAGTCATCAAGATTCCAAACCACCATTAGTGGCCCACACTGCATAATTTCAATAGGCCGTCAGAGTTATAGTTCATATTTCTAGTTTCAGATACAAGAGTGGTACCTTTATACAAACAGAATGATCACACTCAGTAGATTACAGGCAAGTCGCATCTTAGGGGCATTTAACATGCTCGAATTCAGGTTTGCGCGGTTGGCAAAAACAAGAGGAAAGAAAAGAAAAATAACAATATAAAAACTGCATCTGTAGTGCGAGCGATTCCACACGCCATTCAACTCAATGAATGTTTCACTATATGCGGTTTTCGCTTTACGTGCTAACCGCGGAGTGGAACCCCCACGTGAGATGAGACTTGCCTGTATAAGCTTTGTAATGATACCTTACAGGAGACCTTTTGCATGAAGTATATTTCAGTTACATTATATTCACTTATTAGCATATTTTTATAAAATCATATAGGCTGCAACATCACACCCTCCTTCTGAACTTACTGCCAGAGACTTGAACACTGACCATGGCGGAGGCAGTATACCTAAAATTTGTTTTTGGGCTCCCCTATGGGGCACACACTCAGGGCCGGTGCAGGGATATTTTGCGCCCTAGGCGAAAATTCCATCTTGCGTTCCCCCCCCCCAAAATGCCAGCTGAGAGGGCTGGGCTCGGAGCTGGGGGTCAGGGCTGTGGGGGGGATGGGGTGAAGGGGTTTCCAGCTCAGAGGGACTGGGCTCGGAGCTAGGGGTAAGGGCTGTGGGGGGATGAGGTTGAGGGGTTTTCCAGCTCAGAAGGACTAGGCTCGGAGCTGGGGGTCAGGGCTGTGGGGGGGATGGGGTCAGGGGGGTGCCTGGGGGCACTGGGGCAGCTCAGCTCTGCAGGCTGCTGTTCTCTCCAGCTGTCCAGGCACAAGGGGAGCAGGAGCAGGGACCAGCTAAGGACCAAGGGGGCAGGAGCACAGGCACCTGAGGCTGACCCATGGGGAGGCACTTGCTTACCTTGCCCAATGCATGAGCGCTAGGGTCCTCTTTCTTCCTCCACTCCACCAGACCACTGCTGAGGCTCTTTTCTTCTCCGTGCCCCTCGGGGGGGCTGACGTGGAGGCTGAGCCAGAGGGCAGCCACGGCTTTCCTCCAGAAGCGAAGCCCTGGTGTTGTGCCTCTGTCGCAGGGCCCCTGCCACGTGCCCTAAGCAGAGCTGCGCAGCTCTGCCCAGCCGCCGGAGCCCCCACCGGGCAAGGAGAAAAATTGCATAGGCTGGAGCCCCTGCTCTGGGAGGGAGAGGGATTCTGAGCCCCTGGGATTCCCCTGGGTCAGCGCAGCCGCCGTCAGCTCAAACCTCTGTGCTGCCGCGGCAGCGCGCTGACCTCAGGGGTGCCCTGGGCTGCCGGGCTGCCGCAGTGGCTCCCTGACCTGGGGGGTGCACTGGGCTGCTGGGCTGCCTGTGGCTCCCTGACCCCAGGGGCGCCCTGGGATGCCGGGCTGCCAGTGGCTCCTGACCCCGGGGGCGCCCTGGGCTGCCGGGCTGCCACACCGGCGCCCTGACCCCGGGGGTGCCCCGGGCCGCCGGGCTGCCGCGCAGTGGCTCCCTGACCCGGGGGACGCCGTGGGCAGCCGGGCTGCCACCCTGACCCTAGAGGCACCCTGGGCTGCCGCGCCTGCGTCCTGACCCCGGGGGCACCCCGGGCTGCCGGGCTGCCGCGCAGCGGCGAGCTGACCCAGGGGGCGCCCTGGGCTGCCGGGCTGCCACCCTGACCCTGGGGGCGCCCCGGGCTGCCACGGCTGCGTCCTGACCCGGGGGGCGCCCCGGGCTGCTGCGGCTGCCGCAGCGGCGCACTGATCCTGGGGGCGTCCCAGGCTGCCGCGGCTGCACGCTGATCCCGGGGGTGCCCTGGGCTGCCTGCTGCAGGCAGCTGCTGCCGCAGGCAGCTCAGACTGCCTCTCCAGCAGCAGCGGCTGCAACCATTTAGAATGTTTTTTGAGAGCGCCGCTTTTTGGCGCCCTCAAATCTTGGCGCCCTAGGCAACCGCCTGGTTCGCCTAAATGGTTGCACCGGCCCTGCACACACTCCTGTGTCCCCCAAAAGGGAAAGAGACCCTGATCCAGCTGTAGGCTCACAGCCACCAGCTACAACAGACCTTTCACTGGCCAGCAAAATCCCCACTCCCCTTCACTCAGGTTGGGTTTGCTTCCAGTTAGAGTCTTTGAGGTTTGTTCCAACCGCAGTGGTCACCAGGACCCCAACTTCTTGGATACATGTGTCAGTGAACCTCTTCCACTCCATTACAACCAGTACATGCTTCTGGGTCTTAATTGCTTTGTCTTTTAAGTTCAGGGTTTGCTGGTGGGCAGCCTTTTCTTTTTCCAGGGCAGTCTTTTCCCGAGCAAACTGCACATCAATTTTCATTTGTCTTCCCTTGAGACCGTCACTCGATGAGCTGGGATACCACAGATAACCCCCTCCTGCCAGAACAGGCCAGGGCTGCCCGGGGGGCGGGGGGAATTTGCCCAGGCCCCCACAAGAGTTTTCGGGACCCCTGGAGCAGGATCCTTCACTTGCTCTGGAGGCCCCGGAAAACTCTCGTGAGGCCCAGGCCCCCAGAACTTCTTCCACTTTGGGTCTTCGGCAGCAATTCAGCGGCGGGAAGACCCCAGGCCCCCTGAATCCTCTGGGCAGCCCTGGAACTGGCACCCCTCCACTCCTGTCTCGCTAAGTTAGACACTCCAATCAGTTTCAGCACAGACACAGAGGTTGGGCCACACCCATCGGCAGTTCACTGAAACTGAGATGCACTCAGCTCAGGGGATTCTTAGTTAACAGAGACTTTCCCAGTGTCCACTGTTTAGCCTTTCTGGGCAATTTACACCCTCGCAGTTTTAGCTTCTTCTGATCTTCCTTCTTACTTATTTCGCTTCCTTTTCTTCCCCTTCTTCCCTTACCCAAAATAAGCAAACAGAAAATAACAAACCAGTAACCACTTTGTCTGTTCTCCAGCGGACACAGTTAAAACTCACTTAAAATCACTACCAGCACCTCAAAGCAATCAGCTGTGTGCAGATCCTGCTCGAGATTTCTGCATGGAGCGAGCTGCTGAAGCAGTCCAGTGAACCAATGAGAAGCCAGGGCTGCACAACACCCAGACTCCGCTTCCTTCTCTGGGCCTGAGGAAGAGCTCTGTGTAGCTTGAAAGCTTGCGCCTTCTACCAATAAAAGCTGACCTCACACAACTTGTCTCTCTCATATCCTGGGACCAACACAGCTACAACAACACTGAGAATAGCCCAAGGCAGTTAACTGGGGAGGGGACAGCCTGTCTTTACAGACAAAGAAAACAGGGTTGACTTTCAGTTCGGAAGCTGGAAGAGAGTCAAAGCGGCCCAGGGAGTCCCTGCTGAATTCCCCCTTCCCCTGGAGGTAGTTTTGTACCACTCTGAGAGTTTAGCTGCAGGCATCAGGAACCTTCCAACTCTGCATGACCAGCAACCAGAGACAAGAGATCTGACTATGGAGAGCCAGCCAGGCCACAGGAGGGTTCCAGGCTAGTCAGGCTGGCTGAGTCGGGAGAGGACCCTGCCTCACCCAGCTGTGAAGAATTAGAGGACTTTTGTTTAAGCTGGACACTGCCACGGAGCTGCACCTCTCTGTCTCGGGACATGCCACCCTAGCCATGCTATCTGCCTGGGAAAGTATCAGGGAGGCAGGTGGGATTGGAGGTGTTTGTGAGCATGGGGGGGGGGGGTGGGGCCTATTTATAAATGTTAAATTACTTTTCAGTTAACCTGAACCATGGTCCTCCCTGGATCCTATTTTCCTGTTCCCAGTAATCCCCCCTGCGTTCATTGCTATTCTGAGTGTGTCGTCTCATCGCTGGGGTTTGTGCTATTTACCTTATTGTCCCTCGTGTAGCAGCTTTTACATGCCTTGCCAGCTGAGCTTGTCAAGGGATACCACCCGGGCACAGTGCAAAGTCACTTGAGAGGAGGAAAATGGGCACTCTGTTCTGAGTTCTACCTCTAAGTGGCCAGTTCCCTTTTCATCTGAGGACAGTTACAAACTAACAAACCTAGGAGGAAAGACTCCAAAATACAGGTAATGGTTGGGAGATATGCAGTCGATCTGAGTTAGCAATATAGCTGCAGAGGCAAAAAAGCTGGTGTCATTGTGGGCTCTGTGTCCAGAGACGACACGAGGTAGGGAGATGGTAAGAGAGGGAACTCTAGATGGCTCTGTGAGACCATGTTTAGATCACTGCCCACAATCAGCCACATTTTAATGATGGATGATATCAGTAAACTGATGGGTATTCATAGAAGAGAAAACTGAACACGAGAGGGTGTTGTGAACAAGGTGGATGAAGGTTGCTTCAGCTCCAAAGCGTCCTACAGGGAATCTCCAAACATTGTCACCTAATCCCCATCACCCAGCCCCAAGAAATATTGTGCCTGACTAGAGAACCCCCCACTCTGCCCTCTAGCTCTGCATCTTCCTCTCCAAATCTGAAAGCACAAAAAAAATAGAAGAGATCTGCCTCTCCAGCCCTTCTACAAACACAATGGTGTGTGAGCCTGATGGAGCACAGCTGATGGCTGTACTAGAGCCAGTGGCCACAAATACTCTTTAAATCTATAGTTTCCACGCTCCAGGCCACCACGACTGAGATTCAGAGTGCACAACAAGCTCTGTCCACATCAATGGGTGAAGCAAAACCCAGAATTTCTGGAGTGGAAGATTTTAAAAAGAACACATTACAAGTTATCAAGAACATGAAGACCAAGCTAAATGATCTAGAAATCCACTCATGACACTGTCATATCAGAATTGTGGGTGTCCCTGAGGGAATAGAGAAACTATCAGAATTTGTCCCTAAACTGCTAGCTAAGTTGTTGGATCTGGCAGTAGATTTTTGTTTTGATATAGAACAGGCACACAGGCCCTTGCCCCCAAGCCAGCTCCAGGAGGTTGCCCAAGAGCACTGATTGTGAAATTCCTGAAGTTTGCTACTAAGGAGCTTACACTGCAGAAATCCAGGGATAAAAAAAGGAGCTGATATCAGGAGAACAAGCAATGAGAGTACGACTCTTTCAAAATGATGTCCATGGCATGGTTTCAATGAAGGCTGCTTTTAACCAAGCAAACAATTGGCCAGAAAGATGGACTTGGGTATTTAATAAAATATTTCTGCAATGCTCCCTGTTAAGAACGGCAAGAAGATAGCGTCATTCAGTTCTCTTCAAACAGAAAAATACCTCAAAAATCTGCCCACTTCCCTCGCAAGAGGGGTCCCTATGGAATGATCCAACCATATGGAATTTATGTACTGCTTTCTGAGATCTGATATGGCTGCTCTAAAGATGCTAATTGATAATGATAAGTTTAAACCATGTATAGATCTTTATCAACGATTTGGCTTGCCCTGCTCCGTAGCATGGAAAGAGCTCCAGTTAAAGCATTTACTTGCAAATGTGTTTGGATTGGATGCCTTGGGAGCTCTAGAACATCCAAATTTTTCATTATTTTGGAGGAAACTTCCTCGATTTACCTGGCCAGAGGTATGATTTTATGATTTTCTGGCGCCAAAATTTCTGCCGATGATTGATAATTTGAGAGTTGCTTGGAATAGATATTTGGATACATGACAATCCAATCCAATGGAATACAATTGTATCTAATGTTAAAAAAGCAACTATAAGCATGAGACTATTATTCACCAAAAGTCACTTTTCTGAATATAATGATCCCCACATAGGCTAATGATTATGGGCCTCACAAATGCTACCTGCTGTTGGAAATGTGACTGCCTTGGTGTTAGCTCATGTTTTGGAAGTGCCCCTGTGTCATGGTATAATTCCTCACTCTGGGCCTTAGCGTCCAAAAGATGGGGTACCAGCTCAATTATCAGCTTAGTACTTGTAGCGCTGCCACCAACCAGGAATTCCAGTGCCTGGTACACTCTGGTCCCCCCCAAAACTTTGCCCAAGGACCCCCAAGACCCAGACCCTCTGGATCTTAACACAAGGAAAGTAAACCCTTTCCCTCACCGTTGCCTCTCCCAGACTTCCCCTCCCTGGGTTACCCTGGAAGATCACTGTGATTCAAACTCCTTGAATCTTAAAACAGAGAGGAAAATTCACCTTCCCCCCTCCTTCTCTCTCCTCCTCCCAGACTCTCCCTGAGAGAGACAGTAATCCTAACACAGAGAGAAAATTAACCTTTCTCTCCCCCTCCCTCCTTTCTCCCCACCAATTCCCTGGTAGATCCAGACCCTGTCCCCTGGGGTCTCACACCAGAATAAAAAAACAGTCAGGTTCTTAAACAAGAAAAGCTTTTAATTAAAGAAAGAAAAAACAATAAAAATTATCTTTGTAAATTTAAGATGGAATATGTACAGGGTCTTTCAGCTATAGACACCGGGAATACCCTCCCAGCCTAAGTATTCAAGTACAAATTACAATCCTTTCAGCAAAATATAAATTTGAACTGCTTCCAACCAAATACACATTACCAAATAAAGAAAACAAACATAAGCCTAACTCGCTTTATCTACCTAGTACTCATTATTCTGAACTTATAAGAGCCTGTATTGGAGAGATTGGAGAGAAACCTGGTTGCACGTCTGGTCCCTGTGAGCCCCCAGAGTGAACAACAATCAAAAACTAACAGCACACTGTCATAAACAGATAGCTAAGGGTTAATGTCTCTTTCACCTGAAACACCTGACCAGAGGACCAATCAGGAAACCGGATTTTTTCAACTTTGGGTGGAGGGAAGTTTGTGTCTGAGTCTTTGTCTGTCTGCCTGCTTTCTCTGAGCTTTGGAGAAGTAGTTTCTGTTTTCTAGTCTTCTGTTTCTAAGTGTAAGGACAAAGAGATCAGATAGTAAGTTATATGGTTTCTTTTCTTTGGTATTTGCATGAATATAAGTGCTGGAGTGCTTTGATTTGTATTCTTTTTGAATAAGGCTGTTTATTCAATATTCTTTTAAGCAATTGACCCTGTATTGTATCATCTTAATACAGAGAGACCATTTGTATGTATTTTTCTTTCTTTTTATATAAAGCTTTCTTTTAAGACCTGTTGGAATTTTTCTTTACTTCAGGGAAATTGAGTCTGTACTCACCAGGGAATTGGTGGGAGGAAGAAATCAAGGGGAGATCTGTGTGTTGGATTGCTAGCCTGATTTTGCATTCCCTCTGGGGGAATAGGAAAGTGCTTTTGGTTTCCAGGATTGGGAACGGAGAGGGGGAGTCACTCTGTTTGGATTCACAGAGCTTGTGTCTGTGTATCTCTCCAGGAGCACCTGGAGGGGGGAAGGGGAAAAGGATTATTTCCCTTGGTTGTGAGACTCAAGGGATTTGGGTCTTGGGGTCCCCAGGGAAGGTTTTTCAGGGGGACCAGAGTGCCCCAAAACACTCTAATTTTTTGGGTGGTGGCAGCAGGTACCAGGTCCAAGCTGGTAACTAAGCTTGGAGGTTTTCATGCTAACCCCCATATTTTGGACGCTAAGGTCCAAATCTGGGACTAAGGTTATGACAAAAAACTAACAGCACACACACAAACTTCCCTCCCTCAATATCTGAAAGTATCCTGTCCCCTGATTGGTCCTCTGGTCAGGTGACAGCCAGGCTCCCAGATCTTGTTAACCCTTTACAGGCAAAAGAGATATGAAGTACTTCTGTTCTATTAACTCTTACTTATCTGTTTATGACACCCTGTATCAAGCATTTCTGGTATGAGATGGGTCAAAGGACCAAGTTGATATTGGATGCTAAATTGGAGGACACCCCCTTAATTGTATTCTTGAATATATTCCTGATACCTGGCATGGTTCCATTGTGCAGCTTTGGTTGCTAAAAAAATTAATCCTGCAAAAATGGAAAAGTCAATCCTGGTCAAATATTGATGTCTGACTCGGTGATATGGTAGACTTCGCAGCAAACAAATGACTGGTGTGGGGCAGGAATGGAACGCCTGAAAAACTCAAAGCAATTTGGGCTGACATTTTACTGGTCTGTGATTAACGTACATATATTGCTTCCCCTCCCCTCCCTTTATTGTAACCATCTTCATTTGCGTTGTATGTTATGATGAATCTGGTATGTTGATTTACAAATAACTGAAGGGTTTAACCATCAAGGAGAGAGCACAACTCTTGATTAGTCATGAGAAGAAATGCAGCCCAGTAAAATTTTGGCTGAATCTCATGCAACAATTCTGAAAAGTGAGTTCTACAGACAGTGGAATTGTCTCCCAAGGGAAGTTCCTTCATTTGGCATAGTAAACGCTGCTCAGAGAAGGCCGTTGTCAACATTGCCATCCCAGTTATGTCACGGCATTTCAGACAGAGCCTCCATTGACCTAAGCCACAGGTGAATAGTGAGGGAGGAAGGCAGGACTCTTGTGTTACCAGGGGCCAGACCACCTGGGCTTTTAGAGGCCAAAAACATCCCCTGGAATTCCTGGGAAAAGGGTTTCTCTCAAGTTCTATCCACCACTGGAGTCACCTCACCCTCCTCTGCACTCAGCATAACCATGGTGGGCACATCTGAACACCCAGCCAGCTGGAGTAGGGGTGAATTTCACCCAGGAGAGATTACTTAGCGAATTAAAGCAACCTTTGCTGGTAGAGACCCAGAAAGGATAGTGATAATGAGAAAATATCCCCTCCCATGGAGTTAGGGGTGAATTGCCTGATGGAGTTGGGGGGTCTCACATCCAGTGTTCTGATGGACTCACCTTTCCTTGGCTGCTGCTGCAGGCCCTGTGGCAATGCCGGAGAAAGGAAGGGTGTGCTGTCTGCCTGGTGCTAAGATATGGGATGTGGACCTGAGGCTGAAAAGGATCCTAAGGGGAGCAGGAAAGAATCTGCTTATTGTCCTTCATGTGGGAACAAGTGATATGGCTAGATTCTCACTGAAGCATATCAAGGGAGACTATGCCAGACTGCGGAAGACACTTAAGGAAATCAAGGCTCAGGTGATCTTCAGTGGGATTCTGCCTGTTCCTAGAGAAGGGCAACAAAGATGTGACAAGATTATGGTGATCAACAGATGTGTCAGGCAGTGGTGCTATAAGGAGGGCTTTGGGATGTATGGCCAATGGGAAGCATTCATGGACAGAGGACTGTTCTCTCGGGATGCACTTCATCTGAGTAAGGAGGGAAATAGACTTCTAGGATGGAGGCTGGCACAACTGATTAAGAGAGCTTTAAACTAGGAATTTGGGGGAGATGGTTGGGAGATGTCCAGGTAATCTCCACGCCGGAATTTAACATTGAGAGGGAAGAAAACAAAGCAAGAAAGGATACAGCCATGGGTAGGACAATGGACATACGGAGGAAGGGTAGTGTAGATACCAGTCTAATAGGTGATACTGGTGGTAGAACGTCTGTGCCTAATCGGGTAAAGAATGTCAGTGAAGCCAAACAGAAAAAATTAAGATGTTTTAACACTAATGTGAGGAGCCAAGATAACAAAATGGAGGAACTAGAGCTACTGGTGCAGGAAGTGAAACTGGATATTATAGGGATAACAGAAACATGGTGGAATAGTAGTCAAGACTGGAGTACAGGTATTGAAGGATATGTGCTATTTAGGAAAGACAGAAATAAAGGCAAAGGTGGTGGAGTAGCATTGTATATCAATGATGAGGTAAACTGTAAAGAAATAAGAAGTGATGGAATGGATAAGACAGAGACTATCTGGGCAAAAATCACATTGAGAAAGAAAGCTACTAGATCCTCCCTGAGAGAGTGCTTGGGGTGTGCTACAGACCGCCGCGATCTGATTTGGAGATGGATAGAGACCTCTTTAATGTTTTTAATGACGTAAACACTAATGGGAATTGTGTGATCATGGGAGACTTTAACTTCCCAGATATAGACTGGAGAACAAGTGCTATTAATAATAATGGGGCAGAGATGTTTCTGGATGCGATAGCTGATGGATTCCTTCACCAAGTAGTTGAAGAACCAACAAGACGGGATGCCATTTTAGATTTAGTTTTGGTGAGTAGTGAGGACCTCATAGAAGAAATGGTTGTAGGGGACAACCTTGTTTTGAGTGATCATGAGCTAATTCAGTTCAAACTAGATGGAAGGATAAACAAAAATAGATCTGGGACTAGGGTTTTTGATTTCAAAAGGGCTAACTTTAAAGAATTAAGGAAATTAGTTAGGGAAGTGGATTGGACTGAAGAACTTGGGGATCTAAAGGCGGAGGAGGCCTGGAATTACTTCAAGTCAAAGTTGCAGAAACTATCGGAAGCCTGCATCCCAAGAAAGGGGAAAAAATTCATAGTCAGATGTTGTAGACCAGGCTGGATGAGCAAGCATCTCAGAGAGGTGATTAAGAAAAAGCAGGAAGCCTACAAGTAGTAGAAGATGGTAGGGATTAGCAAGGAAAGCTACCTTACTGAGGTCAGAACATGTAGGGATAAAGTGAGAAAGGCCAAAAGCCATGTAGAGTTGGACCTTGCAAAGGGAATTAAAACCAATAGTAAAAGGTTCTATAGCCGTATAAATAAGAAGAAAACAAAGAAAGAAGAAGTGGGACTGCTAACACTGAGGATGGAGTGGAGGTCAAGGATAATCTAGGCATGGCCCAATATCTAAACAAATACTTTGCCTCAGTCTTTAATGAGGAGCCTAGGTATAATGGTAGGATGACAAATGGGAATGAGGATATGGAGGTAGATATTGCCACATCCGAGATAGAAGCCAAACTTGAACAAAATTGGGATGAAATCAGAGGGCCTAGATAATCTTAATCCAAGAATATTAAAGGAACTGGCACATGAAATTGCAAGCCCATTAGCAAGAATTTTTAATGAATCAGTAAACTCAGGGGTTGTACTGTATGACTGGAGAATTGCTAACATAGTTCCTACCTTTAAGAAAGGGAAGAAAGGTGATGCGAGTAACTATATGCCAGTTAGTTTGACATATGTAGTATGCAAGGTCTTGGAAAAATGTTTGAAGGAGAAAGTAGTTAAGGACATTGAGGTCAATGATAATTGGGACAAAATACAACATGATTTTATAAAAGGTAGATCATGCCAAACCAACCTGATCTCCTCCTTTGAGAGGTAACCGATTTTTTAGACAAAGGAAACGCAGTGGATCTAATTTACCTCAATTTCAGTAAGGCATTTGATATGGTTCCACATGGGGAATTATTAGTTAAATTGGAAAAGACGGGGATCAGTATGAAAATTAAAAGGTGTATAAGGAACTGGTTAAAGGGGAGACTACAATGGGTCATACTGAAAGGTGAACTGTCAGGCTGGAGGGTGGTTACTAGTGGAGTTCCTCAGGGATCGGTTTTGGAACCAATGTTATTTAATCTTTTTATTACTGACCTTGGCACAAAAAGTGAGAATGTGCTAATAAAGTTTGCGGATGACACAAAGCTGGCAGGTATTGCTAACACAGAGAAGGACCGGGATATCATACAGGAAGATCTGGATGACCTTGTAAACTGAAGTAATAGCAATAGGATGAAATTTAATAGTGAAAAGTGTAAGGTCATGCATTTAGGGATCAATAACAAGAATTTTGGTTATAAATTGGGCACACATCAGTTGGAAGTAGGGTGACTAGATGTCCCGATTTTATGGGGACAGTCCCGATTTTTGGGTCTTTTTCTTATATAGGCTCCTATTACCCCCCGCCCCTGTCCCGATTTTTCACACTTGCTGTCTGGTCACCCTAGTTGAAAGTAACAGAGGAGGAGAAGGATCTTGGAGTATTGGTTGATCACAGGATAACTATGAGCCGCCAATGTGATATGGCCATGAAAAAGCTAATGCGGTTTTAGGATGCATTAGGTGAGGTATTTCCACTAAAGATAAGGAGGTGTTAGAACCATTATACAAGGCACTGGTGAGACCTTATCTGGAATACTGTGTGCAGTTCTGGTCTCCCATGTTTAAGAAGGATGAATTCAAACTGGAACAGGTAGAGAGAAGGGCTACTAGGATGATCCGAGGAATGGAAAACCTGTCTTATGAAAGGAGACTGAAAGAGCTTGGCTTGCTTAACCTAACCAAAAGAAGGTTGAGGGAAGATATGATTGCTCTTTTATAAATATATCAGATAGATAAATATCAGGGAGAGAGAGGAATTATTTAAGCCTAGTACCAGTGCGGACACAAGAACAAATGGATGTAAACTGGCCATTAGGAAGTTTTAGACTTGAAATTAGACGAAGGTTTCTAACCATCTGTAGGGAGGCGTCCTAGCTCCCCGCCGCACCTGAGAGGGACGAGCCAGAGCAGGTGCTTCAGTGGGCGGAGTCACCGCCACCTGTCCCCGCCCCTCGGAAGTCAAGGGGTGGGACAGGAAGTATTAAAGCCCGGCCTCAGCGCTCAGTTGGCCACAGACTGTCGGAGAGGACAGACGCTGGTGCCCGAGCTCCCACCGGCCCCAGCCTGCCCCGTGCTCACTACCCAGAGGAGCGCTGGCCTGACCTGCCTCGGGCCCGGTATCCAGAGGAGCGCTGGCCTGACCTGCCCCGCGCTCACTACCAGGAGGAGCACTGGCCTAACCTGCCTCAGGCTCGGGATCCGGAGGAGCGCTGGTCCGACCTGCCTCCTGCCCAGTATCCGGAGGAGCACTGGCCTGACCTGCCTCGTGCCCAGTACCCAGAGGAGCTGCCGGAGCTTCCTGCTGCCCAGTATCCAGAGGAACCCATGGTCTGGGACCCGCCGGACAATGCCAGCGGAGGACAGGTACCTAGAGAGGGGGAAACTGGAAGTGGCCTGGGGGTAGCCGACCCCAGTCTGGCTCCAGGGGACCCTGAACCGATGTCAGTGTGTTGCGGCCAGGATTCCCCACTGACTGCAGCGAACCCTTGCCGCTGCTAGGGCCCCGGGCTGAGACGCAGTGGAGTGGGAGGGCCTGCGTCCCCCCTGCCACCCTTCCAAGGGTGGCAGACTTCCCCGTCTCCCTGGCCTGAGGAGGTCTTCTGTATGGACTTACGGTTTAGACTGTTGCTCAGCCTGCTAACAGGCCTGAGCCTGAACTGCTTACTGCCCCGCCCTGCCCCAGGGCCGGGCTTATAAACTTTGTGTTTGCTCAGCCTGCTGAAAGGCCGGAGCCTGTCAGCCTCCTGCCCGTCCTTCCTAAGGGTCTGGGCTTATAAACTTTGTGTGTACCCAGCCCTGCTAAAGGGCCGGGATTCTGCCTTGTTTACAGACCCTTTATTCCCTCAGCCCCTGCTGAGGGGTTCAGCCTACACGGACTGCTGCCTGTAGGGAGGCGCCCTGGCTCCCCGCTGCACCTGAGAGGGACAAGCCCCAGCACCGGACCCTTACACCATCAGAGGAGTGAAGTTCTGGAACACCCTTCCACGGGCAGTAGTGGGGGCAGAAGACATATCTGGCTTCAAGACTTAACTTGATAAATTTATGGAGGGGATGGTATAATGGGATAGCCTAATTTTGGCAATTAATTGATCTTTGATTATTAGCAAGTAAAGGGGAGGGAATGTTAGATGGGATGGGATCTGAGTTACTACAGAGAATTCTTTCCTGGGTGCTGGCTGGTGAGTCTTGCCCACATGCTCAGGGTTTAACTGATGGCCGTATTTGGGGTTGGGAAGGAATTTTCCTCCAGGGAAGATTGGCAGAGGCCCTGGAAGTTTTTTGCCTTCCTCTGCACCATGGGGCACGGGTCACTTGATGGAGAATTCTCTGCTCCTTGAGGTATTTAAACCATGATTTGAGAACTTCAATAACTCAGACATAGATTAGGAGTTTGTTCCAGGAGTGGGTGGTTGAGATTCTGTGGCCTGCATTGTGCAGGAAGTCAGACTAGATGATCATAATGGTCCCTTCTGACCTTAAGTCTATGAATCTATGAATGCTGGGCTTTATTCTCTCTGTCCTGGGCTGCAAAGGGTGCTGTGGGGCTGCTTCTGGCCCTCCCCCAGGAGGAGGACCCTGGTGGTGATGGCTCCTGCCCCTCCACCTGGCGGTTGCAGGTTCCTTCGCCTGGTCACTTAGCACCTGTCTCATACAGTGGCACTTTAGACTCTTCAGTCTTCACACTCGTGCCACAGGTTGTCCAGTGGCATGGGGGCAGGGGGCAACAAGGGCAAAGGCCAGCTCATAGAGGGGCTGGCAGGGAAGAGGGAGGTCCAATCCAGCCCCTCTTATCTCAGCTGTATACTGTTCATCCAGCCTTAGTCTAAAACCCGTATAACAGCATGAAAGGCAATCCTCACTGTATGTATATAGTGTTCCAGCTGGCACCAAGCCTTTCAGGGACTGGTACAACAGTCACAGGACAGTGATTTCATGGAAGCTTGGGCAACCTTAGAGGCATTCGCTTCATGATTTATTTTTGTGCTGTGTCAGTGTGTACACAAGGGGCAAACACAGACGATATGCAAACAAAGATTCAAAGGAGTTATTCAGTAACCTTTATAGACCATATTTAGGGTTGTTGACCCAGAAGAACTAAGAGTCTGTTGGTTAATTGCTTGACTTGCAATTGTGCTTTTCCACCACACAATATATAAAAGGTAGGTTCTAAAGTACAAAGTCACCCTCTGTTAGAATCAGAATAATCGCTACACTCTGCAATGGAACCTCTGGGAGCAACAACTGTTTTCCTGGCGGTTTGTGTCTCTTGCCTTCTTTTCCTTTCAGCATGGAGAAAGATGTCTGGTAGTGGGAAGCTGCCGCCTGGCCCTGTTGCTTTTCCCATCATAGGGAACACACTGCAGCTCAATACGAGGAACTTGCCTCAATCTATACAGGAGGTAAGGGGGATTTCTCATTATGCAGGGCTTTGGCTCATGTGGGCATTAAGCAGAGCCTGGGGAAAGAGAACACTGAAATTTCTGGGGTTTGCACAGTGGCTCAGCTCCTCACGTTTAAGGCTGAAAGTTTTTTCCGCAGAAATAGTTAATCTTGAATGCTAGATACAACCTGTTCCTGGCAATACGTTATTTTTATGGTAATGTATCTTATTCACAGGTAAACCAGAATACAGCCTCTCAGTTGTGCTGCAGCCTGTACAGGTTATCCTGCAGTGGGGAGTGTGGTCTGGTGGGTTAAGCAGGGAAATGGCAGACAGCAGCCGTGGGTTCTGGTCCCAGGTCTGCAATTGATGCCACGTATGTGCCTGGGGAAACAACTGAAATTCTTTGTGTGTTTCCCACTTGTAAAATTGATCTAATGATACTTGCCTTCTTCACAGGACAAGGGTAAGGCCTACACTGTTGCTGTATTGTGTCAAGTAAACATAGCCATTGGGCTACAGAGAGAGTGAGACTGACTCTGTATCCTAGTGGTTAGGCTGCTCACCCAGGATGTGGGAGACCCAAGTTTGTTTTCCAGTGACTATTCAGCTATTGATATGCAATGGAACAATTTCAACAGGAAAGACTGAGAGAGCCCTGCTCCAGAACGACCCACCACGGGTGGTTTAGGGCACTCTCTAAAGAGAAGAGAGACCCAGTTTCAGATCCCTTCTTTACATCAGGTATGGGCAGGGGGGGAGTTAAACCCAGTTCTCCCATATCCTAGGTGAGTACCATTCCCGCTAAGGTGCAGTTCTCAAACTACAGTAACTCCTCACTTAATGTCCTCCTGCTTAACTTTGTTTCAAAGTTAAGTCGCTGCTCAGTTAGGGAACATGCTCGTTTAAAGTTGCGCAATGCTCCCTTATAATGTCATTTGGCTGCCTGCTCTGTCCACTGCTTGTACGCTTCTGTGGAAGAGCAGCGACTTTACATGGGAGCATTGCACAAGTTCCTCTTCTCTCCCTCTCCCTCTCCCTCTCAGCGCTTTCCTCCCTGTTTGGTGGCACTTAGAACTTTCTGGGAGGGAGGAGCAGGGAAGCGCTGCATCTTTGCTCTTCTCCTTCCTTCCCAGAAAGTCCTAAGTGCCGCCAAACAGGGAGGGGGGGTGAGGGAGGAAGGAGAGGGGATGCTGCTGCTCCAGAGAGGAGATGAGTTAGGGTGGGAAGAGGTGGGCCTGGCGTGGAGTGGAGAAAGGAAGAGGCGGGCCTGGAGCATCCCCCAGCAAAGTTGGTGCCTGTTCTCCTCCAGAGAAACTGCCGCTGCTGCTGCAAAGGGGCACTTCCCAACCACAGAATAGTACAGTACTGTATATAATGCCTTTTGTCTGCCCCTAAAAATTTTCCTTGGACCCTAAACCCCCGTATTTACATTACATTGTTCGGGAAAATTAGATTCGTTTAACATGGTTTAACTTAAAGCTGCATTTTTCAGGAACATAACTACATTGAGGAGTTACTGTGTGTGGCAGACCTTGCAAGGGAGGCATGGGAATGGGGCAAGGGAGGCTTGAGCTGTGTGTTCTGGCTGTCAGTCTTGAGTGGCTGGGCTCGTGCCAATGGACCCTGCACATCCTGGAGGTGGGGATACAAGGGACAGACTGAACTCTGCCACCGGGGCTGACAGCCAGAGCACTGCCACCAGGACTTGGGCTCTCCTTCCTGCCTCCACCCCCCTGCCAATCCCTCACCGGGAAGCGGTGGGGTTCTGGCTGTTAGCTCCGGGGTGGCAGTAGCAGCACAGAAGTAAGGGTGCCAATGTGGCGCTAAGTCTTATTGACTGTATTGATGAATATCCCTTCACATTGCCACCCTTACTTCTGTACTGCTGCTGGCATGGTGCTGCCTTCAGAGGTGGGCACTGAGCCATCAGCTTCTGCTGCTCTGCTCTGCCCTGCCTTCAGAGCTAGGGGTTGGTATATGTACTTCTGGGGTGGGAGCGGCCATAAATGACTACAGCCACAAAGAAGGGGGGCAAGATCAAATAACTTTGAGAACTGCTGGCCTAGAGGGTTAGCTGGGGGTTTTGAGGATCAACATTTGGATATAGGTGCCTATATCCCTTTTTGTGTGTAACCCTAAGTGGCAGGAGAGCTCCTTCATCAGTTTGTAATTAGATCCACACTCATTCTTATTCTGAAGAGGCTATAGTAAAATGTATTGGCCCTTTGTGTTAATCTTTTACAGCTCAGTGTGAAGTATGGCCCGGTTTTCACAATATACTTGGGCTCACTGCGGGTTGTGGTGCTGTATGGACAGGAGGCTGTGAAGGAAGCTCTGATTGATCAAGCGGATGAGTTCAGTGGAAGGGGAAAACTGGCACTGGCTGACAAGGTTATCAAAGGAGGAGGTACATTTCTAACAACTTTGGCATGTAGCGCTGATGTTCTCTGTATGTGGAGAACATGACTGAGAAGACAGCTTATGTTTCACTTAGCTCTGTTCTTTGAAGGATACTAACTTTACCCATCTATTTATGTCCCAGTGTATTTCTTATTTTTACATGGTATCAGTATATGTACTTTGCTCTAATTACTGTGACAGTTTACACTGTTTTGGAGAACAAAATACAGCCATTGGGCAAGGCAACCAATGGAATTATTTTTCTTGTTCATAATTGCTATAAACAGCAATGAGATTAATGTGTGGGATTTTGAGTTACATACACATATCAGTGTAATGTAGTGTCTCCAGTGGAACACGCATACAAAAATGTTTGTGTTCACGTTGAACCTTTCAATAACAAATGTTTCCTTAGGTTAGAAATTTAGCAAACTCTAAGTCTTCTCCCCCACCCCACGCCCTCCTTTCATTCCTGTTCTCCTCCCTCTTCCAGGCATTATTTTCAGCAATGGAGAACGGTGGAAGCAGCTTCGCCGATTTGCCCTCACCACCTTGAGAAACTTTGGGATGGGGAAGAAAAGCATTGAGGAACGAATCCAAGAGGAAGCCCGTTTTCTGGTTGCAAGGCTCAGAAACACACACGGTGGGGATTTGCTGCATGTATGTCAGGAATTGAGGAGTCAGCTAAAGACTCTTGTCTTCTTTTATTTTGTGATACTAACTTTGGTTCAAACACCTTATAACTCAATCCATTAGCTGCACATATAACAGCCACTGTTAATTTAAAAGAAAATATGTGAGAAAAGTTCCTGAGATGACCTTTCCTGGCTGTTATTTCCCATGTTTTCTACCTTCTGATCTGTGGCCAATGGGCAAATGGAAAATGTTTGTCCAGAGTAGGCAGAAGCTAACACAGTGAACCATGTTAGAGTGGATTAGTTTATCTTCATTGTGTTGGGCTATTAAGACACCCAGACCTACAGCTTCCTTATTCTGATTTTCTTCTCTGCTAGATGTCTGATAGAAGTCTGGCACCTACGTTGTACGGGGATGGCCTCCTGAGGAACATTTGAAATCACTGTGTAAATTTACAGTGCTTTCTAAGTGATGAATATTATTTTATTATTTATTTATGTTCTATTAGTTTCTAGAGGTCCCAGCCAAGACTGGGGCTCCTTTGCCAGTAGGTTGTGTTAACAAACAGTTGGAGACAGTCCCTGCCCCAAGCAACGTACATGTTAAATACACATGACAATGAAAAAGTGGAGAAAGGAAGAATTATTTTCTCTCTTTCAGAGATGGGGAACAGAGGTACAGAGAGATTAAGTGATTTGCTCGGGGTCACACCTGGAAGTTTGTGGCAGAGCTGGGCATTGTCTCCAGATTTCCTAAGACCCAGGCCACTGCCTCAACCACAAGACCATCCCGCTTCTTGCAATATACAGTGCAACAGTTAAATTGAAGTTGACTCTCCATCTGGGTGAATTGTGTGTGTGAGAGGAGAATGCATGGAGAACCTTCCCCACCTATGATACAGACACAAGAGAGAGCCATTTTACTGCTGTTGCCACTTGTGTATCCTGAGCCAGGGGCAGCTACTCCTGTAGATAATGATCTAAAAGAAATCTGCCTGGGTGAGGGACATGAGCAGAAGTCTGCTGTGAGGCAGGAACACACTGCATGGAGAAAATGCTGCTTCTGGATGTTCTTCCTGTGCAATGTGGTCTCAGGTCAGATAGGTGAAGTCTTGTACACAATTCCCTTGAATATTGTATAGGTCCCACTGCACTGTAGGAGTTTATGATGATGTGATAAGCAATGGCTGACGCAGAATCTTCTGAATGCAGGATCCTGTTCTGAAAGGAATACTGTCTGTCAGGCCTGTGTAAGAAGCCCATGGCAGACCGGCAGGTGTCACTCAGTTTAGATCAGTGTGTGTCAAGCAGAGAGCGGCAGAGGAGACAGAGTGAAAACTGATTCCCAGCAAAATGGGGATAATTATTTGATATAAATTTACAGAGATAGCATTGGGGAAGCCCTATGTGGAGAATGAAGGAAATAGCTGTGTTATTTTTCATAAATAGCTTGTGCACCTCAGTTTAGCTGTGTGATATTATCCTGCCTGGCTGTACTGAATTATATAAAAGGAGGCTGAAAGGGGGACGCTAAGAGGAAATGAAATAATGGCCAGGATAAGTACGGTCAGAGAGGATGCCAAGGGTAATAATTGAGAAGCTGTTAATCTGAGAACACCCCCAGCATAGCATCAGCTATTTGGAAAGTATTCTCTTCCTGGACAGAAACTAGCATCCAACAGGGAAACTAAAACCTTATGGATTTTCACCCATGCAGGAAGGGGGTTGAGTGAGATGGAGGTAACTGAGCTGAATGGAACTTACCAAAGCTTGCAAGGAAAGATTGTTTAGGTAAAAGGAATGTGTGTAGAAGCCTTTATTGTTTCTAGTTTTTGCTCTGTGTGCTGCATACCTTTGGGAGGATAAATAACAGTTTTGGAGAAGCTGTTTTTCAGTCACTTTGATCCCCTGCTGGTCATAGGTCCGTGGAGGGAAAGGGCTCACGGGTGCCCAGCACAGAGCAACCTGTCATGCTACCATAGTTGGGAAGTAATGAGCCTGCCGCCCAGATATTCAGTCCAGGGGTGGTTGGACTGAGGAGTTCCTCCCATTCAAGAGGGACAGGAACTCAGGCCTGTCACCTGAGGGGGGCTCTTGAGAGGGACTGAAAGGGGTCTAAAGCCCAGCTTACCGTGGAACTGTGAGACCATAACTCTCCCTCTCCAATGAATGTTAGGGACTGCCCTCTTGGCCTGGGGCCAGGACATCCAGAACGTCCCAGTAACATCAATGGATGTGATGCTGTAGGTGAAAATACTGAATTAAAAACTGGACTCTGGTTTGGTTTTATTGCAGAGCGACCCTTTGACCCCACCATCCCTCTCACCCATGCTGTCTCCAACGTCATCTGTTCCATTGTCTTTGGGGACCGGTTTGACTATGAAGATCAGAAGTTTCTGACAATAATTAATCTCACACAGAAAAACAATGAACTCTTAAGCTCTCTCCTGGGACAGGTGTGTTCAGTGGTTTTTTTCCACTCTTCTCCTTTGTAATGGAGGAAGGGACAGAGATTTCTTTCTTTCACTGTTACTTTTCCTTAAATTATTATTCAGATTCCCTTAATGTTCCTATTCTCCTCATTAGGCTGCAGCTATTACCAGTCCCAGCCTCAAACTTGTTTTTGAGGATAATTTAAATTCCCGCACAAAACACTTCATTTGCTCAGAATTATGTTTGCTTAAGGACATTCCCTTTCAACACTATTGGTAAAAATCAAGGAAATTGCTAATTAAAACATTAGCATCCAAACTATTGCAATTCACATGCCTTAGTATATTCACAATGAAGTATCTGAATGTGGTCGCATTCCTCACCCAAAAAGCAAACTCCTTTTCATTTCTGGTACACAGCCACTCACATATCCCATTGCTGAAAACCTCACCAAATGCACAACAGTCAAACTCAGTGGAAATCAACGGAGTTACAGCAGCAGAGAATTTGGCCTCCTCACTCCAACTGGAGGAAGACTAAGATATCTTTTACTTGTATAGTCAATAGTGTTTTATTACTGCCTACGAAAATCTGTATTCTGAGTTAGGTTTGGGAACTTGAGTGTGATTTTCAAGAACAACACGTTTGTATTGGTGATGCTGTTGCATTGGAAATAATGGAGATTATTGCAGTGAATAGAACTGAGTGTCACTGCAGTTTATGTGAGGAATAGGTGTGTATTGAGTAGAATGAGTTAGTGAAGCTGGGGAAGTTCTTTAGAATCCATTTACACAGGAACGTGCCACAGAAGTATTGTATTGCGCTGCTGTAACTGAGTCAATTGAGTCAACTGATGATCTGTTGTGTCCAGATAAACCAAGATGTGCTTTTCCTTCCATCATTCTAGCTGTACAATTTTTTCCCAACTCTCATGGATTATATCCCTGGGCCTCACCAGCTGTTAATTAAAAATGCTGAAGAATTTGAAAGGTTTGTTCTGGAGAGGGTGAAGATGCACAAAGAGTCTCTGGATCTTAGCTGCCCTCGAGACTTCATTGATGCTTTCCTCATCAAAATGGAACAGGTAAGTGAGGGCAGCAGCCCTTGCCCTTTGCTGTGGAGTGGGTTATACCTATCATGGGTATTTATCACTCTGTACAAGAACCAAAGACAGACCTGGTCTCTGCCCCTGGAACTTACATTCTAAAAGCCAAGCCCTGCTCACCTCATTTGTGTGAATAGTGTAGATGTTTCTGAGTCTCAGAGCCTGGGCTGCAGCCCGATCCTGTATGCCTACACTGCAATATTATAGCCCCTCAACCTGATCCCCACAAACCCGAGTCAGCTGACCCAGGCCAGCCATGGATTTTTAATTGCAGTGTAGATATGTCTTAAAAGGACAAAGCACCCAAAGCAGGTATCAACTGCACTTGGCAATGTGTACATTAGCTCTGTTGGAGGTTAGCCATTGAAAAGATTTTATTTATAAGGTGGACAGAAGCACTTTTACTGGTATGTGTTAGCATCAGTGGGATTAGCAGGAGAAACCAGTTTCTAATGGCTTCCTATGCCCACACCCACAGACCTAACCTATTACCAGCTTTTTTGGAAACCCCTCCTGCTAATCTCCTGCAATATTTTATAGCAACAGCCTATTAGGTATTCTTCCACTGCAGCCCTCGGTCAGCAGGTAGCCAGGCCATCTGCATTTTCAGTGGGGATCTCACTTCCTTTGGAGCATCAGACTCAGTCCTTCTGGCTCCAAGGCTAAAAATTGGTTAGAGACATTTGGTTTCCTTTCTGGTTCAAAGTTTTCAAGGGCATTAGTGCTGCCCATCCAAACAAAATATGAAAGCAAAGGGAATCAACAACAACAGTTAAAAATACAGATGAAAATTAACCAGGGAAAAGTAAAGCTCCAATTCTCCTCTAATAGAAAAGACCATGTGTTTCCACAGCAATGACCCAAAACATCCCTGCAGTGCTACTGCAATCTTCAGGGCTGTGGCCTATTTTTTATAAGGATTTTTATAAAGATGGCAGGTGGGACACAGAGCAGGTAGAAGCTGAGAGACTTTGGGCCTGTATGAATAGATCCCATTCTCTTACAGTCAATGATCAAACAACCATAACAAGTTTCTCTGCAGGAACATCAAAACAGCCAGTCGGAATTTAACACTGATAACTTGGTAAGAAGCACATTGGATTTATTCTTTGCTGGAACGGGAACATCCAGCACCACCCTGACATATGCGCTCCTGATTCTTCTGAAATACCCAGAAATAGAAGGTACTGTACAGACACACACAATTTTAAGTCTTGGAGAGATGAGGGGATTACATGGCTCAAGGGATCTCTAATGGATACAGACCCCTGTCCCTTAAGTCATCAGATCAAATCTGGCTTGGGCTGGAAGTAACTGACGTTACCGCCGTGTGCAAGCTGTTCGCTGGTTTATGTGAAACTGAGATGTGTTTGGGGATGGGTGTTTTAGTTCAATTTGCATAGACAGGTGTCCACATTTGAAAAGCACCATCACAACTGTCATTACTCAACCTCCTCATGGATGATCTCAGCACAGGGTCCTCAGCCTGAGTAAGTCATTGTGACTGGATTCCTTTCTCACCTCCCAGTCCAAGCTAAGGATTTTGGGCTGGGAGAAAGTGTGTGTGTTTGTGCAGGAGAAACCTGTGCTGCCACTGACAAGAAGATGCCTGGTTTATGAGTAACAGGAGCCTTTGTATTCCAGGGCTGTCAGGTGGCCCCCTCTCTGACAGGATCCCTGCGGTACAACCTGGAACTGGAGTACCATTGTTCCCCCCTTAACTTTCCAGCCTGGGCTGTCTTTCATAATGCTTTGCTAGTGACAGGCAGCAAACCCCTTCATGAGCTGTTATCACTGAGTACAACAGCATGTGGAACCCCACACCTAGGTAAATTGCATGAATGTTCCCTGAGCCATTCACGAATCACACAGAGAAAGGCACCAGCAAATCTCCCAAGCCCCCAGCCTTGTACCCCTGAGCTGTACCGTCTTGTCGTGGTCAGAAGCCTGACCAGTGTAAGTTCATTACCCAGTCCACCTCTTCCTTGATGTGGGAGGACATGCACTAGCCTTTGTAAACTGAGCTGAGATTTCCCAAGCACTTCAACCAAAACACACTGTTTTAGGTAAAATATAAAAGAGGTTTATTA
This sequence comes from Gopherus flavomarginatus, assembly GCF_025201925.1. Classification (NCBI taxonomy): domain Eukaryota; kingdom Metazoa; phylum Chordata; order Testudines; family Testudinidae; genus Gopherus; species Gopherus flavomarginatus. The sequence continues at coordinate 68,907,311 of NC_066622.1, read as the reverse complement.
ACTACAGAAAGATAGATTTTAAGTGACTATAAGTGATAGGCACAAAAGGTCAGAGAGAATTACCAAAGAAAATAAAAGTTAAGCACACAGTCTAAATCTTGAACCCTTTCAGACTATGCAGCGTTTGGATCAAGCCATTTTTCTCACCCCACTGGATGCTGCAGGTATGTTACAATCCTTAATTCACAGGCTTCCCCTTTAACCTGGGACCAGTCTCCTCAGTTCAAGGCTTGGTCTTCCCAGTATTCTTGTTGCTTCCAGTCTAGGTAGGGGAGAAGAAAGACAAAAGCATGATGCCACTGTCCCCTATTTTGTATCCGCACTCTGTGTGCCTGGAAAATACTAGCTCAGATATGTCCTGGTGGGCTTTGCTGAGTCACAGAGTGGAGCAATCCCCCATTGTGTGATGCTTGTGCAGCTCTCTTACAGCCAGAGATGAAAGTAAGCTGATATGATACGGTAAGGTGTACTGGCAAGAGCCAGTACGCCGTGCTGGACTGCACCGGCTTCCACGGTGGGGATTGAAAGGGCTCTGGGCTGTCTGCGGCTGCGGGCAGCCCAAAGCCCTTTAAATCCCGGCCGTGGCTGGGATTTAAAGGGCTCAGAGCTCCATGCGGCTGCGGGCAGCCCAGAGCCCTTTGAATCCCGGCCGCAGCTCTGGCAGCTGGGTTGGAGCCAGGATTTAAAGGATTCAGGGCTCCCCTCAGCAGCAGGAGCTCTGGACCCTTTAAATCCCTGCCCCAGCCCCACAAAGCTCAAGGTTCCCCCAGGGGCAGGAGCCCTGGGCCCTTTAATTTGCCCCTGAGCCCGAGAGGGGGCTCCCAGCCACCTCTTCAGCTGGGAGCCCCTAGCTGATTTAAAGGCCTTGGGGCTCCCAACCAAAGCCGGTGCCCCCGGGCCTTTAAATCTTGAGAGGCCACGCCTCTTCCAGATGAGGCAACACCCCCTCAAGACTCTGGCAGTACTGGTAAATCCTGTAAATTACTTTCACCCCTGCTTACAGCACTGTAAATCTCTTGTTTAAAAATCCCCCGCTGATTAATGGTAATTTAACACCCTCCTGGGAGCGGATTCCCTCCTTTGTTGTCACTGGAGAACTGGCAGTGGATGACTCTCAAGTGTACAGCATATTTCAATAACAACCATAGAGCAAAATCTCTGAATTTCATACAGATACAAAGTGCCGGACCCTCCCCTCAAATAAAGGCAAGTGTTAGAGATTTATCAATACCCGGCTAATATCCAGTGCTAATTCCCACCTCATGGGCTTCCTCTAAGCTCATGTGGATGATTGACTGGAGTGTGGGGGGGATTTTAGGCTGCAATCTCTTGCACGGCAGTTAGATATATGCTCTGGTGATAACATCACATTGTGCTCTTTTATAACATAACCAGTTATGAACCATATCATTGCCCTAATAGTTACATTATTGGCATTTTATCCTCAATACCATATACAATAGTTTCTGTAACCCAAAACTGTTATATTGTTATAACTCGTTATATTCCCAACATGTATCTTCTGAATTGTGTGCATTTCTGACTATGTAACAGAATGGGGGCAAAATTATGGGAATCCTGTTCTTTAGCTTTATTGTTAACCTTGTTCATTTGATGACAGAGAAAGTTCATGAAGAGATTGACCGTGTGGTTGGCCGAAACCAAAGCCCCTGCATGGCGGACCGAAGCCAGATGCCCTACACAGATGCTGTGATACACGAGGTGCAGAGAACTGCTAACATTGTCCCGATGGGTGTCCCACATGCAGTGACGAGAGACACTCATTTCAGACAATATATTATCCCCAAGGTTAGTTCTCAATGTTTCTGTGAGAGGGCCTGATCCTCCGCCTTTTCCACTATACAGTTCTGACTTATTCACAATAGAAATGTTTGCTCTGATTTTAGTATGACACACGTTTTTCACGGTTATCAACAACGTTCCAGTTGTTATCGGCATGAAGAACAGAACCCTGCATTCTGCAGGCTCAGCTCTCCTTACAGAAGATAGGCTTAGAGCCCAGTTCAAACTTTTAGATATAGAATAGATACCAAGCAGGCTGTGCAAAGCTTTCCTTCTTTTTTTAAACCTCTTTTGGGAGGTCATTTTCTGAGCTGGTTCCATCTCTCCTCCAGGATTTAGTCCTGATGATGTGTTAATATGTGTTAACCACAATTCACAGTGACCATGTCCTAGGTTGCTAACTGAGTTACACTGTGAGTTGTATAGGTCTTTTCAGCTTTATTATTATTTTTATTTATTATTATATTTTATTTTTTATAAATAGTGATGGGGAAACCATTGGTGTGATGACTAAATTATAAAGACAAGGGAATGTCAAATGCTTCCAAATAGCAGCTGAGAGACGCACCTAACACTTCTGGATCTTAGCCAGACTTTTCCAAATTCTTTGATGTAGAAACCATGAGATTCCAGGATCTTCTTGTTGAAGATGGGCTCCCATTTGATGGGCTTACCTTTACTCATGGAATTTTAATATTTCTGGTTCTGGTTCTTGGGGATGCAGGAAAATAAAGGAAAGAAAAACATGTCCCATTGCCCAGCCCAGTGAATTCTGGAGGCTTCTCTGCTTTGGACAGTGTCCATTTTAATTCTCTTTGTCTGTGTTTGCTAATTCAGGGCACCACTATATTTCCCACCCTGCAATCAGTCTTACATGACAGCAGAGAATTTCCAAAGCCAGAGCAATTTAACCCAGGACATTTCTTGGATGAAAATGGTGCCTTTAGGAAGAGTGACTTCTTCATTCCTTTTTCTGCAGGTAAAAAAGCCATGTTTGTTTCAGGTCCCAGACCATTCTCTCTTAGTTTTGTCTTCAGTATACAAAGAGTTCTCAAACTGTAGTCTGCAGAGCCTTTTCGGGCCATCCCTGAAGCAGAGCCTCTCACAACAGCAAAGCATCTGTCCGTCTCCAGTCTCTTTTCTAACTAATTGAACATGCACTACTCTCAACTCTGCCTGGCAATTTCACATCTTCCTTTGTCTGTCTGTGTCAGCCCACCGTGGACGAATTGTGATTGAATGTGAATGCAAAAGTAAAATTGAAGGGAGTAACATGCAACAGGGCAGAAGCCATCTGCATAGTCACCTGGAGAGAGATCAATAGGAGTTGCTTAACTTCTCAACTTTACTCCAATCAATGAAAATCCCAACACTCTGTCAATAAACCCTGTATGCTGTTCTCCTCCATTCTGCTACTCAGCATGCCTACACCTCGCTATCTCTTAATTCCTCCCTTAAACGTATTAACTGGCACAGGACCTGCATTAACTATTATCAAACCCCACATCTTCCCACTGGTCTCCACATATTGCTTTTTAAAAGGCCACTTATTATATGGAGCTCAGCCTTTAAAACAATGGGTGAAAGACTTCTAAAGCCCCCAAACACTTTCACACCTTCCTGAACTCTGAGAAATCGCCAATATCCTCCAGGTCGTTACCCTGAATCACTCTGTGCATCTAACTTTAATCCCGAGGTTTAGTTTCATTGTAACAATATATAACATGTGTTGCAAAGAAAGATCTCCTGCATCTCCTCAATATTCCTTTTTCATTGCAGGGAAGCGGATTTGCGTGGGAGAGGGTCTGGCTCGGATGGAGATATTTTTGATACTGACAACAATTTTGCAGAATTTTACCTTGAAGCCTCTCGTTGACCCCAAGGACATTGATATAACTCTAGTGACGAGTTTTGTGTCAAATACACCAAAACCATACCAGCTCTGTGTTTTGCCTCGATAAAGACCATCAAAAGCCACCACAGTGTGCTAGACTAGAGCATGAATTTTGTTGTCTCTGGTCCTGGATTCATTAATACAGAAATTAACTCACTGTATTGTAACAGAGACAGATAAATAACCCAGCTTTGTAAACAACTGGGATTTAACAAAATTAATTGTAATACCAAAAAATATATATATAATGGCTCCCACCCCCAGCCACGTATAGTAACCCTACAGTGTCCTCAGATGTGACTCTATTCTTGACAAAAGCTGAGTATGTTTTCAGTTGATTTTTGTGGTAGCTCATTTCCAGTGTAGCATTTTGGAAGCTTAGCTTGGCATGTGCTAGCTACTGTACAATACACTGAGGAGGCTGCAGACATTTTTATCCCCCAAACCTCATCTTGTCTTACAAATAAATGTGCTCTAATTGAAAAAGGCTGAAAAAGAATTGCATGGGAGACTATTTTATCCATCTCATTGGCATCCACTGCCTTTCCCTAATACCTCTTCTGTGAGCAGAATTTAGGCCTGATTAGAGGTATAGAACAGCTTCCATATAAGGAGAGATTAATAAGATTGGGATATTTCATAAAAGAGACTAAGGGGAGACATGATAGAGGTCTATAAAATCATGACTGTTGTGGAGAAAGTAAATAAGGAAGTGTTATTTACTCCTTCGCATAACACAAGAACTAGGGGTCACCAAATGAAATTAATAGACAGCAGGTTTAAAACAAACAAATGGAAGTATTTCTCCACACAATGCACAGTCAACCTGTGGAACCCCTTGCCAGAGGATATTGTGAAGGCCAAGACTATAACAGGGTAGAAAAAAGAACTAGATAAATTCATGGAGGATAGGGACGTCAAACCTGTTCTGTTTATTTTATTATATGCTGATTACCTGTTCTGTTTATTCCCTTTGGGGCACCTGGCATTGGCCGCTGTTGGAAGACAGGATACTGGGCTAGATGGACCTTTGCTCTGACCGAGTATGGCTGTTCTTATGTTCAATGGGACTACCCCTGAGAATTATTTAAGTCAATAGGACTGCTGATGAGAGTAAAGGCTGCAGAACTGGGCTTTTATTTTTGTATCTTACTTTTTTTTCACTCATCCTGAGTTGTTTCTGATGTTGATTCTTTCCCACTGAGCCCTAAACTGAATTTTCCTTCTTTACCACAGTGCCATCTGATGGTATAAGCAAGTCTAAACGATGCTTTATCATCCTTAGTAAAGAAGTTCTGTTGATCTGTTGCAGCCGTCCAGCTGCTCTTCCCAACCTCTGCAAGGCTTTTACCCTGGTTCTAATAAGTCCAGTCATTCTACATAGATTCGATTACAATAATGACCATTCACCATCAAAATACACATTCCAAGCTCCTCTTATATGATATGCTTCCAAATGATCAGCAAAACTAATGCAGAATTCTGGCTTCTCTTCTTTTGTGCACCCCCACTGAACGGGGCTGTGGATCTTCAAGTGAGCAGAATTGAAGTCAAAGAGAACATATGCTTAATTTAACTACCACAGTGTTATCCATTGACTATCCATATACTATTGCTCTGATTTCTTCCTGCACATTAGAAACACTCTGAATTATAATTGAGTGGAAAGCCCCCCACCAGGCTCCCTTTCCAATGTCTCACAAAGTCCTGTCCAGATCTCCCTGCGGCATCATATCCAATATGGTGGCAGAATCACAAACATATATTAGTTTAATAAACATGTATTCTTTAAAGATCATCTTCAAATATTAAACCCCTCTGAATATTAAACTAATTCTTCGGGGGGAAGGAATTTAAAATCAAACTGCCACCATCACAACATGGTGCCCTCTGTTCCGTAGAGATGGGCCTGAGCTGGCAACTTTGGATCCAGGCCTGGAGCCAAACATTCCTGGAGTTCTGATTCAGGGCTTTGCTTCAGCACGTTGTAGAGACGGGGCAATTCACAAGGAGTTTGATTGAGCCTGTAAAGGGCAGGAGGCTGCAGTAACACCCCAGGAGTAGCCATGGGATGGAATTTTGAAGGCGACACAACTTGTTCTCTACATTTCCCTTCCTTTCCCCACCAGGTCAGGACTGAGGGAGATGGGGCGGGGGTGGGGGAGAGAGGGGGCTGTGCTGAGAGGCTGAGACAGAATTCATTGCTGGACAGGGGCAGGGCAGATATAGGGTGAGCACTCCTGCAGGAAGGGTTCAAAACATCTCATCCAAACAACAGTGATTGTGACAGACACACTCACCTGGGAGGGAGGGGGGAATTATACTATCAATGGATAGGAAAAAACAACCCATCCCCCAATATAAACTTAAAAAAAAAAAGCTTCATAATTTTTAGGGCCAGTTTAATTCTTTTTGGGTGTCTGATTCATAGACTTTAAGGTCAAAACGGATCATTATGATCATCTAGTCTGACTTCCTGCACAATTCAGGCCACAGAATCTCACCCACCCACTCCTGTAACAACCCCCTAACTTATGCCTGAGTTAATGAAGTCCTCAAATTGTGGTTTAAAGACCTCAAGTTGCAGAGAATCCTCCAGCAAGTGACCCGTGCCCCACGCTGCAGAGGAAGGCGAAAAACCTCTAGGGCCTCTGCCAATCTGCCCCGGAGGAAAATTCCTTCCCAACCCCAAATATGCATGGTGTTTGATCTCTTGAGATGGGCAATGCTGCTATAAATAAGATGGCTACTGATGTCCTTTGACCCCATTCTAAGAATGCTTGAAGATCAGGGTGGAAGTAGAAGGAACTAGATGGTAGAAACCCATGCTTGGGACTATAGGCGGACTTCTGCTTGGGGTGAGCTGCTGAAGCAGCCCACTGGACCAATGAGAAGCCAGGGCTGCACAGCACCCAGGCACTTAGCTGCGCAGGGGACAGCCTAATTTTAAAGACACAGAAAACAGGATGGAGTGTCAGCTTGGAAGTTGGAAGAGAGTCAGAGTGGCTCAGGGAGTCCCTGCTGAATTCCCCCTCTCTGTGGAGGAAGTTTTGCACCACTCTAAGAGTTTGGCTGCGGGGATCAGGCACCTTCCAGTCTGCATGCCCAGGGACCAGAGGCAAAAGATCTGAGCCAGGCCGCAGGAGGGTTCCAGGCCAGACAGCCTGGCTGAGTTGGGAGAGGACCCTGCCCACCCAGTAGTGAAGAAGTAGTAAGGAGATTTTTGTTTAAGCTGGCCGCTGCCACGGAGCTGCACCTCTCCGTCTCAGGACATGCCACCCCAGCCGTGCTCCCTGCCTGGGGAAAGTCCCAGGGAGAGAGGTGGGATTGGAGGAGTCTGTGAGTGTGAGGGGTGGGGCCTATTTATAAATGTTTATTACTTTTCAGTTAACTTGAACCTCGGCCTTACCCAGATCCTATTTTCCTGTTCCTAGTAATACCCTCCTCCATTTGTTGCTATTCCTGGTGTGTCATCCCATCACTGGGGTTTGTGCTATTTACCTTATTGTCCCTCATGTACCGGCTGTTACACGTCTTGCCAGCTGTTAGCGTGGTCGCTGAGCTTGTCAAGGGACACCACCCTGGCACAGTGCAAAGTCACTTGAGAGGAGGCAACAGGCAGTGGCAGCAGCAAAGGACCCAGCAGCTAACCCACATCAGGAGAGGGGAGAAGCCACATCAGATATTGGTGAAAGCAAGCAGGAAGGATAGAAAAGGGAGGGAGGAAGGTTAAGCCATATCTCGGCGGAGGGGCCACAACAGAAATGGGGTTCTGTTCTGAGCTCTACCCCTTAGTGACCAGTTCCCTTTTCATTTGAGCACAGTTACAGACTAACACACCTGGGAGGAAAGACTCCAAAATACAGGTAATGGATGGAGAGGCTCAGTGAGGAACAAGCCTTGTGGATGGGGATAGCAGTAGATGTGGTATATCTTGACTTTAGTAAAGCTTTTGATACTGTCCTGCATGACCTTCTCATAAACAAACTAGGGAAATGCAACCTAGATGCAACTACTATAAGGTAGGTGTAAAACTTGTTGGAAAACCATTCCCAGAGAGTAGTTATCAGTGGTTCACAGTAATGCTGTAAGGACATAACAAGTGGGGTCCCACAGGTATCAGTTCTGGGTCTGGTTCTGTTCAATATCTTCATCAATGATTTAGATAATGGCACAGAGCAGTGGTGGGCAACCTGCAGCCCATGGGCCGCATGCATCCCATCAGGGTAATCTGATTGTGGGCCACAAGACATTTTGCTGACGTTGAGCTGCCCCGCAGCTCCTAATGGCCGCAGTTCACTATTCCCGGCCATTGGGATCTGCAGGAAGCGCCGGGCCACCGGGATTACCCTGATGGGCTGCATGCGGCTCACCACTGACTTAGAGAGTACACTTATAAAGTTTGCAGACAATACCAAGCTGAGAGGGGTTGCAAGTGCTTTGGAGGATAGGATTAAAATTCAAAATGATCTGGACAAATTGGAGAAATGATCTGAAGTAAATAAGATGAAATTCAATATGGACAAATGCAAAGTACTCCCCTTAGGAAGGAACAATCAGTTGCACACAAATGAAATGGGAAATGACTGCCTAGGAAGAAGTACCATGGAAAGGGATCTGGGGATCATAGTGGACCACAAGCTAAATATGAGCCAACAGTGTAATGCTGTTGCAAAAAAAGCAAACATCATTCTGGGATGTATTAGCAGGAGTGTTGCAAGCAAGATACAATAAGTAATTCTTCTGCTCTACTCTGCGCTGATTAGGGCTCAACTGGAATACTGTGTCCAGTTCTGAGTGCCACGTTTCAGGAAGGATGTGGACAAATTGGAGAGAATCCAGAGAAGAGCGACATAACTGATTAAAGGTCTAGAAAACATGACCTATAAGGGAAGATTGAAAAAAATGAGTTTGTTTAGTCTGGAAAAGAGAAGACTGATGGGGGACATAAGAGGTTTTCATGTACATAAAAGGTTGTTTCAAGGAGGGAGAAAAAATGTTTTTCTTAATATCTGAGGATAGGACAAAAAGCAATGGGCTTAAATTGCAGCAAGGGAGGTTTAGAGTGGACATTAGGAAAATCTTCCTGTCAGGGTAGTTAAGCACTGGAATAAATTTCCTAAGGTGGTTGTGGAATCTTCATCACCAGAGATTTTTAAGAGCAAATTAGACAAACACCTGTCAGGGATGGTCTAGATAATGCTTAGTCCTATCATGAGTGCTGGGGACTGGTCTAGATAACCTCATAGAATATTGGGGTTGGAAGGGACCTCAGGAGGTTATCTACTCTAACTCCAAACAGACTTTTGCCCCAGATCTCTAAATGGCCCCTTCAAGGATTGAACTCACAACCCTGGGTTTGGCAGGCCAATACTCAAACCACTGAGCTATCCCTTCCACTCAAGGTCCTTTCTGGTCTTATGATTCTATTATACTAAAAAAGATGGAAATAGCAAAATGGATCTGAGTCTGCAGTATGGATGCAGAGGCAAAAAAGCTAGTGTAATTGTGGGCTTTGTGTCCAGAGACTACATGAAGTAGGGAGGTGGTAAGAGAGGGAACTCTAGATGGCGCTGTGAGCCTATGTTTAGATCACTGCCCACAATCAGCCACATTTCAGTGATGGATGATATCAGCAAACTGATGGGTATTCCGAGAAGGGAAAACTGGACACCAGAGGGCACCGTGAGCAGGGTGGATGCAGGTTGCTTCAGCTCCAAAGCAGCCCACAGGGAATCCCCAAACTTTGTCCCCTAAACCTCATCACCCAGCCTCAAGAAATATTGTCCCTGACTAGAGAACCCCTCATCCTGCCTCTAGCTCTGCATCTTCCTCTCCGAACCTGAAAGCACAAAAAAAAAAAAAAAAAAAAAAGAAAATGAAAAAAATGGAAGAGATCTGCCTCTCTCCCTGCTACAGACAAAATGGTGTGTAAGCCTGATGGAGCACAACTGATGGCTGTACTACAGCCAGTGGCCACAAATACTCTTCAAATTAAATCTACAGTTTCCACCCTTCAGGCCATCATGATTGAAATTCAAAGTGCACGACAAGCTCTGTCCACATCAATGGGTGAAGCAGAACCCAGAATTTCTGGAGTGGAAGATGATTTTAAAGAGAACAAATTATGTATTATGAAGAACTGTAATGGTAACAAGAACGTGGAGATCAAGCTAATTGACCTAGAAATCCACTTGTGATAATGTAATATCAGAGTTGTGGGTGTCCCTGAGTGAATAGAGAAACCCTCTGAATTTGTCTCTACATTGCTAGGTAAGTTGTTGGATCTGCCAGTAGATTTTTGTTTTGATATAGAACAGGCACACAGGCCCTTGCCCCCAAGCCAGCTCCAGGACGTTGCCCAAGAGCACTGATTGTGAAGTTCATGAAGTTTGCTACTAAGGAGCTTACATTACAGAAATCCAGAGGGGAAAAGGAGCTGCTATCAGGAGAACAAGCAATGAGAGTGCTACTCTTTCAAAATTATGCCCATGACATGGTTGCAATGAAGGCTGCTTTAACCAAGTGAACAATTGGCCAGAAAGGTGGACTTGAAATATTTTTTTAAATACCCAGCAACGCTCCATGTTGAGAATGGCAAGAAGATAGTTCAGAGGTATGATGAGATAACTAGCTCAGTGGATATGGAAAGCGGTGGACGTGCTATATCTTGACTTTAGCAAAGCTTTTGATATGGTCTTCCACAGTGTTCTTGCCCGCAAGTTAAAAAAGTATGGATTGGATGAATTGACTATAAGATGGATAGAAAGTTGGCTAGATCGTTGGGATCAGTCGGTAGTGATCAACGACTCAATGTCTAGTTGGCAGCCGGTATCAAGCAGAGTGCCCCTGAAGTCAATCCTGGGGCCAGTCTTGTTCAACATCTTCATAAATGATCTAGATGATGGCACGGATTGCACCCTCAACAAGTTTGCAGATGATACTTTGCTGGGGAGGAAGGTAGAGATGCTAGAGGGTAGGGATAATGTCCAGAGTGACCTAGACAAATTGGAGGATTGGGCCAAAAGAAATCTGATGAGGTTCAACAAGGACCAGTGCAGGGTCCTACACTTAGGACAAAAGAATCCCAGGCACTGCTACAGGCTGGGGACCAACTGGCTAAGCAGCAGTTCTGCAGAAAAGGACCTGGGGATTACAGTGGAGGAGAAGCTGGATATGAATGTGCCCTTGTTGCCAAGCAGACTAACAGCATATTAGACTGCATTAGTAGGAGCATTGCCAGCAGATTGAAGGAGGCGATTATTCCCCTCTATTCAGCACTGATGAGGCCGCAACTGGAGTACTGCGTCCAGTTTTGGACCCCCTGCTACAGAAAGGATGTGGACAAATTGGAGAGAGTCCAGCGGAGGGCAACAAAAATGATTAGGGGGCAGGGGCACATGACTTACGAGGAGAGGCTGAGGGAACTGGGCTTGTTTAGTCTGCAGAAGAGAAGAGTGAGGCGGGATTTGATAGCAGCCTTCAACTACCTGAGGATGGAGCTCTGCTGTTCTTAGTGGTGGCAGATGACAGAACAAGGAGCAATGGTCTCATGTAGCAGTAGGGGAGGTCTAGGTTGGATTTTAGGAAAAACTGTTTCACTAGGAGGGTGATGAAGCACTGGAATGGGTTACCTAGGGAGGTGGTGGAATCTCCATCCTTAGAGGTTTTTAAGGCCTGGTTTGACAAAGCCCTTGTTGGGATGATTTAATTAGGGTTGGTCCTGCTTTGAGCAGGGGGTTGGACTAGATGACCTCCTGAGGTCTCTTCCAACCCTAATCCTCTATGATTCTATGATAGTGTCATTCAGTTCCCTTCAAACAGAAAAATACCTCAAAAATCTGCACAGTCCTCCCTTGCAAGAGGAGATCTCTATGGAATGATCCAGCCATATGAAATTTATGTACTGCTTTCTGAGATCTGATAAGGCTGCTCTAAAGATGTTGACGGGTGCTAGTTGATATGATAGTTCCTTTTCTTTTTTTCTTTTTCTCATTGGGTTGAAGACTTAAAGGGCTATTATCAATTTATTTCCTATTGCCTTAATTCATGGGAAAGGAACATCGATGTAAAATCCGTCATTTGATTAGTGATTATACATATATAATTTTTTCTTAGATGGTGCTTCCATATGGAGTAATGTATCAAGGTTCTATTCATCGTAGGTGATTACTATGCTGTAGTTGTAACATTTGGCTGTGAGGATCTCCAAGTTTCGTCTGATCTGGTTGCACCTACTCTGGGTGTGAAGTGTGTGTTTTTAGCCTGTCTAAACAGATTCTTCTTTTTGATTGCATGGTACTAATGTGTAGGTCTCTCTCCATTCTCTTTCTTTTCTGTTTTGTTTTCCAATTTATTTAATTTCTTTTTTTGCCCTGCTCCCAGTACGCTGTGATTGCTTGGAATTTCCTTCTCACCCTTTTAGAATATGTACTAGGAAGTGACACCCTGTCCCTGGATAATTTAACTTTTCTGTTCAGATACACAAGAACTGTCTGCTGCCCTAGAAAACTTGCAATTTTTTATTTTTTCACAAAATAGCTTTATATTTTCTCTGGTATATTTTAATAACATTGGCTGTGATAATTAAATAAGTCTCCTAGAATATAAAAGGTTTTCATAACCCTGTTAAAAGAAAAAAAAATGCATTCAGTGGTAAAAAGGAATACTCGTTAGGTACTTCATGCATGCATGGTTGATTTAGCTTCACAAGATATGTGGAGAGTGGGTAATCCTACGGCCAGAGGCTACAGTATTTTTTTTTCCCTGCGGCTCATTTACAATACTCAGGATTGGACTATTTCTTTGTGTCACAAGACTTGATCGATTCAGTGACTAATTGTGACATTGATACTATTGTATCTGACCATGCTCCTAAAAGTATGTCTTTTAGGCCCCCAGGAGATGTATCTGTAACTAAAATGTAGAGTTAAAATACCTCTCTGCTGTTTGATACAACTTTTGTTAACTCTATCAAGCAGGAGTTAGACCTTTTTCTAAAAACAAATACCATCATCAGCTGCTGCACTTTGGGAAACCTTTAAAGCTTTCATCAGAGGCTGCCTCATCTCTTACGCCACATTTAAAAAGAAATGGAGAGAATATAGACTTGATAGCCTTGTGAAGGAAACTAAGTCCTTGGATGTAGACTATGCTTCTACCCCTTCCCCAGAGAAACTCAGAATCCCCATCAATCTAAGCTATGAAATCAACAAACTTCTGTGCCAAAAGGCTGAGTTTTGCTTTATTCTCTTTGAAGCAAAACTACTGGGAATTTGTCAAGAGGGCTGGCAAGCTGTTGGCATACAGACTTAAGCAAAAGGCTTTCAGAAATAAGATTGCTGCTGTTTACGATAGTAGCAATAATTTATATTCAACTTAGTCAGATATTAATGAACAATTTCTACAGTTTTATCTAAACTATATTTAACTGAAGAAGAAATCAGTAAAGAGGCCCTAGATAACTTTTTTTGGTAGATGGTCTCTGCCACAGATGTCTGACTCTCAGAAGCAATTTTTAGATGCCCCTGCAAGGGGTTCTGTGCGGCTGCTCCTGGCACTCGCCCCAGAAAAAGACCCTGGTGATGCCCTGGTGAGGACCCTTCTGCCCTTTCCTCTGCCAGTTGCAGGCACACTTAGCGCCTGACTCAGGCAGTTTGGAGAGCCTTCATGTGCTGATTAATTTTTGTGCTCTGTCACTGAGTACACAAGAGGCAAACAAAGGTTCGAAGGAGTTCATTCCTAGTTAGTTAATATTCTGTAAACTTTGTTAGCCCTAGATAATCTTGTTGACCCAGAAGAATTGAGAGCTGCAATTGGCTAATTGCTTTCACTTGCCATTTTACTTTTGCACCACACAATATATAAAAGGTGGGTTCTGAAAGACAAAGTAACCGCCTGTTAGAACCCAGAATAATTTTACAATGGAACCTCTGGGAGCAACAACTGTTTTCTTGGTGATTTGTGTCTCTTGCCTTCTTTTCCTTTCAGCATGGAGAAGGTTGTCTGGAAGTGGAAAGCTGCCGCCTGGCCCTGTTGCTTTTCCCATCGTAGGGAACACGCTACAGCTGAATAAAAGGAACTTGCCCCAATCTATACATGAGGTAAGCAGGATTTCTCCTTATGCAGGGCTTCGGCTCAGTTGGACATTAAGCAGAGCCTGGGGAAAGAGAACTCTGAAATTTCTGGGGTTTGTGCAGTGGCTCAACTCCTCATGTTTAAGGCTGAATATTTTTTCTCCAGAAATATATAGTCTTGAATGCTAGATACAACCTGTTTCTGGCAATATGTTATTTTTATGATAATGTGTCTTATTCACAGGTAAACCAGAATACGGCCTCTCAGTTGTGCTGCAGCCTGTACAGGTTATCCTGCAGTGAGGAGTGTGGCTCATGGGTTAAGCAGGCAAATGGTAGACAGCAGCCTTGGGTTCTGGTCCCAGGTCTGCAATTGATGCCACGTATGTGCCTGGGGAAACGACCGAAGTTCTTTGTGTATTTCCCACTTGTAAAATTAATCTAATGATACTTGCCTTCTTCACAGGACAAGGGTAAGGCTTAGGTTGTTGCTCTACTCTGTAAAGTTGACATATCCTCCCAGGTGGAGATCCAGAAAGGACAGTAATAGAAGAAGGGCACTCCTCCCCACACACACCCAGGGGTGAAATTGCCTGATGGGAGGACTCAGGCCCAGTGTTCTGGTGGACTTACCTTTCCTTGGCAGCTGCTCCAGAGAGAGAGTGAGACTGACTCTGTATCCTAGTGGTTAGGCCTAGGCTGCTCATCCAGGATGTGGGAGACCCATGTTCCTTTTCCAATTACAATTCACTTATTGATACGCAATGGAATGGCTTCAACAGGGAAGCCCTTTTCCAGAATGACCCATAGTGTGGTGGTTTAGGCCTGGGCACACTCCAGAGAGAAGGGAGACCTGGTTTCAGATCCCTTCTTCACATCAGGTATGGGGGGGAATTAAACCCGGCTCTCCCACATCCCAGGTGACTACCATTCCCACTAAACTAACAGTGATGCGGGGGGGTTGGGGAGGGACCTCCTCCTCCTCCTCTTCTGGCACCTGGTGCATGGGGTCTAATCTATTAGGTGTGATTTAAGACCAGATGAGCTAGGGAGGGAACACTGCATTTGAGGATCCAGCCAGGGTTCGGGCATGTGTTAGGCACTGGCCATAAGGACTGAGGTAGCCATGTGTGTGCCCAGCAACAGATGTTATAAGTGCCTCAGGGAATTCAGGGGTGGAAACTTAGACACTGAGGGAGTTAAGGTGCCTAGAGGGTTAGCTGGGGGTTTTCAGGATCTACATTTTGCATTTAGATGCCTATATTCCTTTTTGGGTGTAATCCTTACTGGCAGGAGAGGTCTCTCATCAGTTTGTAATTAGATCCATACTCATTCTTATTTTTAAGTGGATTTAATAAAAATGTATTGGTCCTTTGTGTTAATCTTTTACAGCTCAGTGTGAAGTATGGCCCGATTTTCACAATATACTTGGGCTCACTGCGAGTTGTGGTGCTGTATGGACAGGAGGCTGTGAAGGAAGCTCTGATTGATCAAGGGGACGAGTTCAGTGGAAGAGGAAAACTGGCACTGGCTGACAAGCTTGCCAAAGGAACAGGTACATTTCTAACAACTTCGGCATGTAGCGCTGATGTTCTCTGTATGTGGAGAACATGACTGAGAAGACAGCTCGTGTTTCACTTAGCCCTGTTCTTTGGAGGATACTAATTTTACCCGCCTATTTATGTCCCAGTGTATTTCTTATTTTTAATTGGTACCAGTATATGTACTTTGCTCTAATTACTGTGACAGTTTACACTGTGCTGGAGAACAAAATACAGCCATTGGGCATGGCCTCCAATGAAATTATTTTTCTTGTTCATAATTGCTATTAACAGGAATAAGATTAATGTGTGGGATTTTGAGTTACATACACATATCAATGTAATGTAGTGTCTCCAGTAGAACACACATACAATAATGTTTGTGTTCACGTTGAAACTTTCAATGACCACTATTTCCTTAGGTTAGAAATTTAGCAAATTTAGTCTGCCCCCTCTTCATTCCTGTCCTCCCTTTTCCAGGCATTATATTCAGCAATGGGGAGCGGTGGAAACAGCTTCGCCGATTTGCCCTCACCACCTTGAGAAACTTTGGGATGGGGAAGAAAAGTGTTGAGGAACGGATCCAGGAGGAAGCCCGTTTTCTGGTGGAAAGGCTCAGAAACACACACGGTGGGGAATTGCTGCATGTAATTTGGAAACTGAGTCAGCTAAAGACTTGTCTTCCTTTATTTTGTGATATTAACTTTGGTTCCAACACCTTATAATTCAAGCCCAGGGGTGGCCAACCTGAGAAGGAACCAGAGAAGGAACCAGAATTTACCAATGTACATTGCCAAAGAGCCATAGTAGTACATCAGCAGCCTCCCATCAGCTCCATCCCCCAGCGCCTCGCACCTGCCAGCAGCCCGGCCAGTCAGCACCTCCTGCCTCCTGCAATCAGATGTTTTACATGCTCAGGAGGCTCTGTGGGAGAGAGGGAAGAACAAGGGCATGGCAGGCTTGGGGGAAGGGGCAGGGGCCTTTGGGGGAAGGTGTGGTGTGGGGGAAGAGCAGGGGTTTGAGCAGTGAGCACCCCCTGGCATATTGGAAAGTTGGCGCCTGTAGCTCCAGCCCTGGAGCCAGCGCCTATGCAAGGAGCCGCATATTAACTTCTGAAGAGCTGCATGCGGCTCAGGAGCCACAGGTTGTCCATCCCTGCTCAAGCCATTACCTGCACGTATAACAGTCTGTGTTCATGTAAAGGAAAAATATGTGAGAAAAGTTCCCGAGATGACCCTTCCTGGCTGTTATTTCCAATGTTTTCTACCCTCTGATCTGTGGCCAATGGGCAAATGGAAAATGTTTGTGCAGAGTAGGCAGAAGCTAACACAGTGAACCATCAAAGAATCCTGTGGCACCTTATAGACTAACAGACGTTTTGGAGCATGAGCTTTCATGGGTGAATACCCACTTCGTCAGATGCATGTAGTGGACATTTCCAGGGGCAGGTATATATATGCAGGCAAGCTAGAGATAATGAGGTAGTTCAATCAGGGAGGATGAGGCCCTGTTCTAGCAGTTGAGGTGTGAAAACCAAGGGAGGAGAAACTGGTTTTGTAATTGGCAAGCCATTCCCAGTCTTTGTTTAATCCTGAGCTGATGGTGTCAAATTTGCAGATGAACTGAAGCTCAGCAGTTTCTCTTTGAAGTCTGGTCCTGACGTTTTTTTGCTGCAGGATGGCCACCTTAAGGTCTGCTATAGTGTGGCCAGGGAGCTTGAAGTGTTCTCCTACAGGTTTTTGTATATTGCCATTCCTAATATCTGATTTGTGTCCGTTTATCCTTTTCCGTAGCGACTGTCCAGTTTGGCCGATGTACATAACAGAGGGGCATTGCTGGCATATGATGGCATATATTACATTGGTGGACGTGCAGGTGAATGAACCGGTGATGATATGGCTGATCTGGTTAGGTCCTATGATGGTGTCGCTGGTGTAGATATGTGGGCAGAGTTGGCATCAAGGTTTGTTGCATAGATTGGTTCCTGAGCTAGAGTTCCTATGGTGCAGTGTGCAGTTACTGGTGAGAATATGTTTCAGGTTGGCAGGTTGCCTGTGGGCGAGGTCTGGCCTGCCACCCAAGGCCTGTGAAAGTGTGGGATCATTGTCCAGGATGGGTTGTAGATCCCTGACGATACGTTGGAGAGGTTTTAGCTGGGGACTGTATATGATGGCCAGTGGAATCCTGCTGGTTTCTTTCTTGGGTTTGTCTTGCAGTAAGAAGCTTCTGGGTACACGTCTGGCTCTGTTGATCTGTTTCCTTATTTCCTCATGCGGGTATTGTAGTTTCGAGAATGCTTGGTGGAGATTTTGTAGGTTGTCGGTGTCGGTCTCTGTCTGAGGGGTTAGAGCAGATGCGGTTATACCTCAGTGCTTGGCTGTAGAGAATGGATCGTGTGATATGCCCGGGATGGAAGCTGGAAGCATGAAGGTAGGCATAGCGGTCGGTAGGTTTCCGGTATAGGGTTGTGGTAATGTGACCATCACCTGTTTGCACCGTGCTGTCTAGGAAGTGGACCTCCCGTGTAGATTGGTCCAGGCTGAGATTGATGGTGGGGTGGAAGCTGTTGAAATCGTGGTGGAATTTTTCCAGAGTGATACCCCTTCTCTACCTGCGCTACATTGATGACATCTTCAGTGTGTTGGGCTAATAAGACACCAGGCCTACAGCTTCTTTATTCCGATTTTCTTCTCTGCTAGATGTCTGATACAAGTCTGGCACCTACACTGTATGGGGATGGCCTCCCAAATAAATCACTGTGTACATTTACAGTGCTTTCTCAGTGATGAATATTATTTATTTATTTATTTATTTATTTGTGTTCTATTAGTTTCTAGAGGTCCCAGCCAAGACTGGGGCTCCTTTGCCAGTAGGTTGTGTTAACAAACACCTGGAGACAGTCCCTGCCCCAAGCAACGTACATATTAAATACACATGAAGAAGAAAAAGTGGAGAAAGGAAGAATTATTTTCTCTCTTTTAGAGACGGGGAACTGAGACAGAGAGAGATTAAGTGAC